>NW_017386181.1:0-5946 GCF_000237925.1 Schistosoma mansoni | reverse complement strand
CTGATTTATTCTAGTAACGTAATTGATTATCATTTATTATTATCAACTAATTAATTCTCATAGTTGAAAACTTGAGCCAATTGAAGCTAGACTACCAGGGACGAAACCGCCGTCCAGTGCTCCCAGGTTTTCCCTGGTGGTCTAGCTTCAATTGGCTCACGCTTTCAACTATGAACATACTAATTCTCCACAAAAACCCTCTCTGATTATTAATTATTCCCTGATAACTAGACCCAGTATACCAGTATTAACAGTTGTTACAAATTATATACACTCATTTGTTTTAATTACTTACAATAAATATCTGAACATAGTGAAAGTTTGATTCACTTAAAATTACACAAAACATGAAAGAAAATCTTATTTTAAAAATAAAAAATCACTTAACAAGAGAAGAATAAATAATATGGAAAGAGAACAATCTAGGCAACAACAACAAACAAATAAACATAAAATCTGTAAGAAAAGTCAATTGTACAAAAAAAACAAAGCTCCATTGAAATCTTTCAATCGTCCTGGAGGTTTTATTCTCTTCTTATGGTCTTAACAACAATAAACAATCTCAACGATACTGATTGTATTCATCACATATAATTTCATATATGTATATACTGTACAATCACATATTACTTATTACTACTGATATTATTTGATAGTAGTATGCATAGAGAAAGATGAAAATTTTAAGGTTTCATTTAATAATACATTCTAAATATAATTAAAAACGTTAATATGTAATTATAAGATGAAATAGATGAATAGATTGATGAAGATATGGATTCATTATTATTATTATTAATTACAAAGAAACTTCGAGTTTTCTTAATTGGTTTCGATAGAAAACGTAATGCTTTAAAACGGGTTACATTTTGCTGTTGATGAGGATGGTGATCATGATGATGAATCGTTGTGTATTGTTGAGTTGGTCTTATTAACTTGTTAGATGATAAATAAAAACTTCTATTCAATGGTGGAAGCATCATAGGTTTATTATTATTTGTGGAGTTTTCATTTTGTCTTTGTGCTGAAAACAAGAAACAAACAATAAGAGAAGATATGATAGAGTTGTTATCAGTGAAATTCCTGACAGATTGATTTATGCTTCAACAGTGACTGACCATCATCAACGACTGATGTAGTTGCTGATATGTGTTACATCTTCCAGAGATATACATGGCATTTCACATTATTATAGTTAAATTAGTTAGCGACAAGTGCATCTTAGCATGACACTTGATAATCAATAGTTACCGTAATGATATTTGCATTATGAATAAACTACTGCCTATCTCAATTCGTAATGTTATCTGGTGTAGTTCGAAGTTGGGAGAAAGTTAGAAGTAGCCAAATCAAAATGTAGCATCAGTGTATGAAATCACTGATTTTTGGTTTGATCCATTTTAATAGACCTAGACAACTAGCTTAGAATCGCAGAGATTATTATAACCACTAATTGGAACTTTAGATAACATGACTCACAATGCAGTACCTACTCTTACCAATCTTCAAATCCACCATCTCTTCATAAATATCTTTTATTCAGTCGGGGGCGGTCAAACCAAAACGTGGCATCAGTGCTTGAAGTCACTAACTTCTAGGCTGAGCCATATTGGTAGATGCAGACTACCTGGTTGGGGTACGCGTGACTATCGTAACCAATGGTTGGAGACTCTAGGTGACATGGCTCAGAATCGATCACAATGGCATAGGTGTATATACTCTTTATTTTCCCTTAAACCTTGAGATTAAAATTGCTTCATAACGTTCTTCCTTCCTATACTATATCTTTATGTACAACCTATCTTTTATATACTACCACCACTAAATTAACTATTTCTATGAATCCGGTGTTCATCTTGTTGTGCTAACGAGGTATGGCAACTTGGACCGATGCATATATGTGCCAGGTGCTACGTTGTAGCTGACTGATTCAGTCTTTTCAAACCAGGTTCTTAATGTTTAATCTTTCTGATTTTCACTGATCTTGTAATTATTTTGACACTTTTACTATTCATCTCGTTAATTCCTTTTTACCAATGTCATATGATAATATGAGTTAACGCACATATGTGGCCCGACTCTACGTTATTTATAATCCAGGAAGATTTCCTAAATCACAATAGTTTGACGACAAGCAATAACTAGGGTTGAATACATGATTGGTAGACTCTCTTTCAATCAAATCTTGAAGGCTTTGATTTATATAGATAATTAATTTGAGTAGAACGTGGGGACTATCATCTTCAGAGAAAAAAGCATTGGGCAGGTACTGTATTTTTATGTTATTGTTTTGTATGACTTGATACAAATATGAGGTTGAACAAAGTGTTTTGAATCTCTTCCGATTCTCAAACATATTTTGTCTAATAACCACTCTATTCAAATATAACATTTATGATTTCTTGACTTTGTTCAATCTACTAAACTCAAAGGTATCCTCCTCTTTCAGATTACTATAATTATCATCACTTGGACTAAACATTTATTGTTTTTTTTAGCACTATTGTGGTGTGTGCTGCTGATGTCGACAGATATAAATAGTATGTATCATCAATCGAAAGTGAAATACCTAGAGGCAGAAGGTTAAGATGATCAAAAGAAAGAGAACGAAAACAGAGAGTGATTGGTATGGAAACAAAAGAACAATTAAGTCTGAGACGGTTGATTGACATTTTGTAATGTTCATTAATTGTCCCAGGCTTCATTGTTCCTGGATTTCCATACCAATTGCTTTCTGTTTCTGTTCTTCCCTTCTCGATTTTCTCAATTTTCTGCTGTTAGATATTCTATTCCTGACCTACGATATGTACTACTTATGTCGATATTAGGTAGCCCCCACCACAATATGAGCACTCATTCAGGTTTGAGATATTTAACTATTGTGTAAATATACAATATAAAACTTGAAGATTCATTATAATTTCGTGACTTTCATTTGAAACTATCCGAGGCACATAGATTATGTTCAAGAAGTAATTTGAACAAGGAAGGAATTCAGTTGCTTAGATAAACAGATGACCAAATACTTAAAAATGTTCTTAATAGTTGTAATAAATGTGCTTACAGTATTTCTTATTCAAGTTTAAAAAAGCTACAATAAGAAACCTTTATCACTAGTTTCGGTTGCCATGTTAAGCCCACACAGCTTATTCTAGCTTCTGGACAAACCAACTTATTTATTCTTCATGAGTCACATTTTGACCTTGTCAATTATTCGCTTATCAACATTGACTATTTGTTATATGAGCGTATGTGCATACACTTCTTTTTGTGTAACTATAACTATCGATTCACGCTTAGTTAAATTGAGTTGGGTTACTCGCCTTCTCCAATGCACGTCATGTCGCTTCGCTTTCTTTTCACTTTGTTTCTCCGCTCGTTTGTCTGGATCAACGATTGTATGAAATATACGTATTCGAAATTCATTCTCGTATTTAACTTATTTAGTTCCTAGCTGAAAGTGTAAGTCAATTGAAGCTAGACCACCAAGGAAAACCTGGAAGCACTGGACGGCCGTTTCGTACTAAATCTTCACAAAAAACCCCTTCTGATAATTATTTAATTCCGTTATTCATTAATGCGAGTTAATTCGATAATTATATATGAGGATAGACCATATGGGTATTTCAATAACAATCAATCATACGATCCAATTGGAGTCAGATATCGGACCATTAAAATGTTAGACTTTTTTTTGAGAAGCTTTCAACTATGAGTTGATAGACGGAGACCGTGTAAATTATAAAGATTTGAAATGATATAAATTAATCGTTGTAATGGACATACATGTAACAGGAAACACTTAGCATATTAATGAATAGAATTTCAAATCATAGAAGAAAGCACTAGTTACTGAATAAGACGAAAGATTGAAGATTGGAATTTTAAATAAAGAATGACTACATTGATAAAATCAGGTTTGTATTGAATAAGCAGATGAAATTCTACAGTCTAAAGAGATCTGTTCTAATCGATAGAGATCAAACTGAAAAATTCGTCTGAGCATCAACGTAAAAAGATCTTAGATATCTTGAGTTCCTCAAACTACTACTGAATGGCTTTCCGAAGGTTTACAAGAGAGCAATACGTACCATCATATATATCTTTAACTTGATGCTGATCAACAGCCCGATAAATTGTTGTAAGCATTAAACTGTAAACAGTAGTAGTTCAATATGTACACTGTACTCGACTTTCTAAGCGTTTTCAACAATCCGATTTCATGAAATAAAGCAAAATGAACGTGAAAATCTGTCTACAGAAAATCAGAGTTAATGTACGATGAAAACTGTCCAGTTCATTTTGTACTAGTTGCTTGAATTTTCTCACTGATGTCTGGTACTTCACTTGATCAACCTCTTATTGTCATGTGGGCATCCTGTGAGGATTGTCTTGATATTTCCTCAAATCACAATCATTCTAAGTAGAGATGGATGGTGGCTAACAGTGGAATTCAGGGTGCAAGTTTCGTCCTATTTGGGAATCGTCATCCGGATGTACCTGCATCCTATAGTTGATGTTCACCCCGAGAGTCGAACCCTGTACCGTTCGCTTCAAACGGCATCGCGTTATCCATTTGGCTACTGAGTCATGATAGGCACTAACTTGTGCAATGGGGTGAAGTTTAAATTCATTTTGTATTGGTTGCTTGAATCTTCTCACTGATGATTCTATTCCAGACAAATTCTACTTATATTTCTTTAAATTACTAATATGTGCGATGTTTATAGTTCAATGAATATTCATTCGATGTTTAACAGTAAGTTTGGTAGGCAAATCATTGAGTCGATAATCTTATTACTTAGACGGGAAAGTGAGTAGATACATAACATATTTCTTAATCTTAACTGTTTGTAACTGATGCAATTATCGCATATTACACAAAAATAAATTGAAATCAGTCAAGACTTCACTATGAAGTACATCAGAATTATTTTGACAAACGTGTTAATTAGCCTAAGTTTCAATACCACATTAGCACGACGAAATGAACTTAAAAACGTGAATACCAAAAGAATCGGAATGATGTAACAGTAATGAAAATGAGAAATACCGAACATTCAGAATATGATCCAAAAAGATAGAATGAGAAATGTTATATACGAAGGGAATTTGGAATTCATAATATTAAAGAAGATAAAGAGTAAACATATATAATTATCTGTTAAAGATTGCGAGCCATGTCACTAAAAGTCTCCAAATACTAATCACAGTTATCACTCGGATCGATTCATTTTAGTTTGACTACACCTAACTTTCTTCTAACATACTCTTACACCAGCAAACTTTCCCTATCTCCGTCAATAAAGATTCATAAGCGTCAACCAATTCGCCACCTTTTCTAAGTACCTTAAACCTATCTTCTACACTGCCCACTCAATCAGTCCACGATGCCCGATAATTGTTTCAATTACATCTATGATCAGCTTATCCATATCTTCCATTTTCACAGATCATGTTTTATAGACATAGAGTAGTTCAGTAGTAGTAAAACTATTCAAAGATTTTATATTACAACTTCTTTATTGAATATGTAGAAATGAACTTACTTGAAGTGAGTAATAATTTTGCAAATGCTTTGCTTTCATCTAATTTAATATTTTCAAATGGTGTAGTTTCATATTGACACTGAGGTGAATGATACATAAAGATTGTGTAATTTTGATTGCTATGATTAATATTATCATTATTATTATTATTCATACCATCATTACTTCTGTTGACTTGAATGATCTAAAAGAAGAATATATATTCAATAAAGATATACTAGCAAAATGTTTTCTTGATAGAATTTACAAGAAATTAATTTTAATAATTGAGATCATGAATCAATTGAAGCTAGACCACCATGGTAAACCTGGAAGCACTGGATGGCCGGTTCGCCCCGTTATGGGACACCCCAGCAATGCGTGGCTCATAATAAGAAGGAACGGCCGCGCACTGCCT
>NW_017386183.1:0-57285 GCF_000237925.1 Schistosoma mansoni | reverse complement strand
GGACGAAACGGCCGTCCAGTGCTTCCAGGTTTTCGATAGTGGTCTAGCTTCAATTGACTCATGATTTAACCGTGAAAAAATTAACAAAGAGTTGGAGAGTCGGAAAATTCATGTTTTGGCCAAAATGTGTGGTATGGACTCACTTTTTGACATTTGATAAATTTATTCGTAATGTTAGCAAACAGACTCATCTGTAATGTAATGAGTCGACCAATGTTTCATTTATTCAACCTTAAGAACGAGAGCAGTATTCATATGGTCATTCACGTTGTTCATGGGGTACTGATCAATCGAAACAAGAAACAAGGCTTCATCTCCCACTGCTTGTTAAATCAATTACAATAAAGAGTATGGATGCTTTTCTAGACTTTCGAGTTCCCTTGTTTTTTGAAAGATTTTAGATTTAAACACTTAGGTCTAAATATGAAAAGAAGTTATACTTCTGATCACTTGATTGACTTTTTGAAATTAGTCTGACAGTTATTTCTTTGGTTTTTTAGTTTACATAAACTAATTGTTTGAATTTGGTTTGCTTTACTGACAAACGTTATCTAGACAATCAGTAAAAATCATTGACTACTTAGTTGATGTTTACTTTGAGTTTGAACTCTCGTAAATCCATTGATTTACATCTCAAAAATCTTTTAATTTGGGTTTGTGTAGTCGCGATTCTACAGATTTAAAATCCGCCCATTATAATGCCCCAATAAAATGTTGTCATTTGGATTTCAGTCATTTTTGTGCGATCATGTATAAAAATTGTGGATAGTTACTAAGCCATAATGAAGCAGGTATTCTCGACAGCCTGAATGCAGTTTACTCTCACTCCACAAAAAGTAGTAAATGAAATGCTGGTATATACTATTTTGTTAATCTGTTTATAATCACTCCTTTCTTGATGTAATATAATGCAATTTAAAAACGAATCTGATAAAATGTGAACAAAAACATGTTTACTTACAAAATGAATATTGGATCTTGCTTACTTTGAACTGAAGTTCTTTTTAAACTATCCTAATATATTACTTTTAAAGCCATTAATTTTTGAACTGACTTATACTTGTTATTCAATTATTTAAATCTGAAGATTTCAATAAAGACTAAAAACATGATTTTTATAATAATTTACTATTTCTATGAAAATTTCTAGTAATTGATGTAAGTCACTTTGTTTATTTCAATAAATTAATAATAATAATAAACTTGATGAAACAGAAAAAATGGATGCGCACTGCTGAGGAGTCCCATAATAGGACGAAAGGCCCAGTGCTTCCAGGTTTTCGATGGTGGTCTAGCTTCAATTGACTCATGATTTCAACTATGAAAAAAATGTTCATAAATAAGTTAATATATTTGTAATATCCCAATGAGTAGAAAAATTAGATTTTCTGACGTTTCGTGACTCAGTGTAATTCACTTCTTCAGAGAATAAATAACCAAATTAATCCAAGTTTAAATAGTACAACGGAACAGCACGAATATTAGGTGATCAATTAAAAAACAGGTCTGAATAAATCAATGTCATGTCATTTCATTTCGGTCATGAGCGACATGTATGTAATTTTGTGTGTATGTGTGCACTGTCAATGATGAAAAATGTGTGACCTTTATAATGACAAGGGATGGAGTTTAATTTGTATTGTAATGGTGTGAAATTGTAAATAATATCAGACTAGGTGACTAGGATAGATAGTCCAAGTAGGACGTATGGTAAGGCTTTCCTTTCTATTGAGAGCAGTAGGAATAAGCGTTATATGGAACGCTACTCTCCTTTTTTTGTAATTAGAAAAACTTTTCTGTAGTATTTTGATATTTTTGAAATCAATTTGATGATTGTTGAAAATGGCGTGAAATGCTATTGCCGATTTAATTTGAAGTCTATCCAGTTCTACAGGATTATTAAGAGGTTTCTTTGCTTATCTTAAAAAAATATTCACTTTTAATTTAATGAGAATTTCAATCCAACAAAAAACAAAAACAACTCAGATTTCTAAAAATTTTATGTAAAAAAAATAAACCATCATCTTTGATAATAATAATAACAATGGGTTCTTGACTGTTATTATTATTATGGTTAGTAATAATACTATCATAGTAAGCAAAGATGGATATATCGAGGCAATACGCACAGTATGCACATATGCCAATTAGAGACTGATCAGTTGCAGTCCTAACACATCGATGGGAAGATTCAAACAAACAATACTAAGTGAATTTAATACTATCATAGGTTTTATTATTAATATCATCATGAAACTGACTTATTTCCCTTCTTCGTTTAACTTTCAATGTATTTCCCCTTTCTTTACAATTATAAATTTTTTGATACACAATAACAAGAAAAAAAATGTATGTTAGTCTGTTTACTTTAACATTTATATGTATATATAAGCTAAAAAGTAAAGAAAAAAGAGGATTAAAATTTTTAGGACAAATTGCTCAATTTCGTGTTTCATGTAAACTTGTTTTGTAAAAAAGAAAGAAAAATCATCATAATAATAAACATTTGGGTTTTTTGGAAAGTAATACATTTATTCGGTTAACTGATAAGATCTATTGACTATATACTACTATTTTATATTTTGTTTTAATCTTTCCTTGTGAAAGTTATACTAATCAAATATTATAAATCATCAATATATATACAGATATATATATGTATTTGTTTATTTTGTTATTTGCCTTGTCATCTATGATGCATTTCGTTATCTACATTTTATTTATAGGCATTATGAATAGTGTGTGTGCATGTATAGTTGCATGAATATCAACCAACATGAATAGAAAATCTTTAATAAAGTATATATATCATAAGTTAACCATTTCAATTTATACTTCTCCACATGTTTATATGGGATGTATATATGTGGTAGTATTCTTTCTTTTTTAATCTTTTCTTTCTTTCAAAATGGTTTCTTGTAAGGATTGAAATCTAGAAAAAATATCAACTAAGGGAGTAAAATACACAGCTTTAAATCTTTATTTACTCAATTCAGATTAACCAATGATAATACAGATAATATTTTGTGTAATAAATCAAAATGGTAAAAAACATTTGATTTCATGTACTTTTTATTGACTTCTTTATATTAACCATCATTTAATTATAATATAAAATGAATATTTTATAATTTTAACTAAAAATGTAAAAAGAACTTTGTATTTGTGAAGCTTCTTTTTCTTTTTTTTGTTTAACTTTTCAATGGAAATACAGATGATCTTTAAGATGAAAATATATTATGTGTTTATAATTTGCGAGTTTCAATTGTATGTATGAACTGATTTCAATTATAATTCTTATTGGGATAGAAACTTGCAGGACTACGAAAGTCATCATCCAGAAAATATATAGATGTTTATTAACAGTTGTCTATGCGAAATACTTCGGATCCATTGGCCAGACACTATCAGCAACAACCTACTGTGGGAGGGAACAAACCAGTTTTCATCCAGCGGAGGAAAAAATCAGGAAGAAGCACTGGAAGTGGATAGGACACATATTGAGGAAAGTACCTAACTGCGTCACAAGACAAGCCCTCATATGGATTCCTGAAGATCAAAGGAAAAGAGGAAAATCAAAGAACACATTACGCCGAGAAATGAACACAGACATGAGAAGAATGAACAAAAGTTGGATATAACTAGAAAGAGAAGCCCATGACAGAGTGTGTTCGAGAATGCTGGTTGGTGGCCTATGCTCCAGTAACAAGCGTAAGCAAGTAACGAAGTATACATTTTATTCTATCAAACATTCAATTTAAATACATATTTTTAGGTATTGTCTAAGTTCATGACAATATTAAACATCAAATTTAAAAAACTTCTTAAATTTAATTTTAATTCTGTTGAACAATTTTGTATTCCGTTGCTCAATTCAGTGGTTATCTATAATCAATAGCTAAGTAAGTATTGTGTTCAGCGTTTAGAATGAAGGGATTAGATGCGAATCACTATGTGAACATGAACATCTAGGTATAGGTACATCCGGATGACTAGTCTCAAATAGGACGTAACACTCATTCTGGAGTCACCACCCAACTATGCCTAAAATGGTTGTGAATTGATGTTAATATTAAGGCAGTCCGCTCAGAATGTATTTATTCTAAAAGATACTGACCATTTTCAGTTTACAACATAGACGGGATGATTCAAACAACCAATACATGTTAAATACACTATATTTTGCAAAAACATCAGTCCCATTTCATGTATTTAGTCATCATTTCAACAGTTATTTAATTTATAAAAATTTTCTTTTCAAGTAAATTTATATATGAACCACATGAACGTAAACACATTATATTGAAAATAATCCAATCTGTGATATCTGTGAGAAGGAAAACCAACTAATGTTGTATGCAATCTCTTCATTAGTAAATTTATGGATACGATGTCCTGTTGATCCGATTATTGATATGATAGTAATAAGCCAACTTTACTCATATGTACACGTTTTGGCTATATTCTTCCAGTGATAAAGTGACATGATGTATTCGAATGAAAGTGCTTAAAAGGTATATAAAGAATCATTTAGAGGCTCTGTATAATGTATTATATCCTGTGTATGAAATAAAATACAATCTAAATGAGTAAAATCTATCGTCATTGTATTTTCACTTTAGTTCTATCCTTTAATTATTCCAATTTATGACTGTACTTTTAATTTTTCGTAACACTATAACTTCGTTGGAGTGAAGGATTCCTTGATCCCTTACTTTTCAGAGTTTCTTTTCTATATTATACACAAATTACTTAAATTTGAGTGATTTCAACTGACTTACGAGCAGTTTACTAATCTACTGCTATTTTTTTGTTACGTATCGATGTAACATTTCACTTGACAAGTTATTACCCATTATTATTTATCGACATTAATTTTTATAAGACCATTGTTATACACGTGTAATCATGTTATTTTCCCTTGACATATATACCTATTCACAATGACTGTGTTTGCGTGGTAGATAATCGTTTTCTTTCTCTACTGTGATTTTTTTCCTGATAAACTCAATTTTCGTGCGAACAGTTGAAAATGGATTGAAGTAAAACTTGCTTCATATCAGTTTTAGATATTTATCAACAAGTAATAGAAGAGAGGTTGTTCAAATATAGACTAAACTGATCTGTGAGTTTAAGTATATGGATAAGTCATCATGTTCAACGTGTCAAAAATGAAATGGAAATTACTCTAACGATAAAAAAGTTTGTTAAATTCTTGGTTAGTTGATTCCCTGTTGTGTGATTATCAGGCATTTTACTCTGGATAGTTAAATCTATCAATCTTTAAGATAATCAATATTTATCAAGATTTTGAGCAGAATAACTGAGTGATTTTGACACTGGTCTCTTATTTTACTGAAATGTTTTAATTCTTCATAAACTTAAACAAATCAATATCGGTTTAACCTCATTAGTAGATTGAAATTTCATTTCTAATATACAAAAATAGAAACATCACCCTGATGTTAATGATAATAACAACAATTTACAGACAAACTGAATATAACGTCTTTTCTGTGATGAGAAATCGTGCGGATGTTTGATGAGAACTTTGAAAATAAGGCAAAATGCACTTATCAGTTATTTTGATGAAATAGGTTTTATCTGCTAAGATATACAAAGTAAATAAATCTATATAATCTATAAATAATGGGTAATTTAAGCGATTTTATATACATGTCATTACGAGCTATGTTAAATGACAATTTATGTTTAAGATACGTACACTTCTGATATATGAAAGATAAATATTAATCTTCGTGATTCTTAGTTCAATGCTGCCTGGTTTTAATGAGTCTTTAGTTGGTACCAGTTCTTAATCAAAACATGTAGTTACGCTGTACAAATTCACGCTAATTCTTTTTTACTTAGATGTATGATACACACAACTGATTATCTCATAAATGAATGCATAAATTTCCGTAGAAAATTAAAGCGCATCAAAATGGAGAAAATGATAGTGTATAATGAACACATAGCATTGCAAATCTATTGAAATTAGAAATTTAAATCTTCAGGTATATTATTGTTGGTCAAAATATAGTGTGCTCATTTGCGATGCCCGAAGAAGCTGATTTTGATTTTATATTGGGCGATTTGTGTGCACTGTTTATGGTTCCACAAATATGATGAAACAACTGAGACCATTTACTCCGCCTGAAGAATTCCGTGGTCCTATTTGGACTCAGTAGCTGAGTGGATAACGCGATGCGTCTGAAGCGAAAAGTACTGAGTTCGAATCCCAGAGTGAGAGATGCATGTACATCCAGCTGACGAGTCCCAAGTAGGACGAAACGCATGTCCTGGATTCCACTGCTAGCCACTGTCCATCTTTGCTTACAAATCGATCTTTATTCTAATTCAAAATCCCGCTATATTCTTCTTGTCTTATTAAATGTGTAAAGTTAACTGACTGTCCAATAGTTTTATAACTTACTGATGTAAAGAACAATATTGTTTAAAAAAAGCGCTTTTTCCAATTTTATTTCAACCATTTTACATATTTGAAAATTGAATATAAAGAAAACATTTGAAATGAACAAATTCTATTCCTTCCCGTACTCTATCCTTAATAGATGTTATCAATAATTCTATCTATTCACATGTTTTCCTACCTGATGCATCTTTAATCTCAAGAGATTCAATTTATTCTATTTCCTCTTTTTTTTCTATACTATCATTGTATCTTATTATTTTCTATAGAAAAGAAAAGAAAAAAACAGTATGATTACCTTACTCAAATAAGCAGACTAATACAAAATAACAACCAGTGAAGTCAATGAACAAATGAATGGAAGAAAGTCTCCAACAACAAAAAAAGGAGTTTCATCTAATCAGTTAATTTAATCACTGAGGTTATTCAACATTTGATATTTTCTTTTTCCTATTTTTTGGGGGGGATTTACCTAGTCTTTTTTTCTTTTCTTTTTATGAATTGAATTAAAAGAAACATGGATGATATATTTATTGTTTTATTTTTTCTTACAATATAATTGTATGGTTTATATTTTTGACATTATATGTGGTTTTTAAATTAGTTTTAAGTATTTGTCTGGATTGAAATAAAATAAATTGACAAATAGATTAATTAGGATATGTACTTTCTTGTATTTTGTTTTTTTGTTTATAAGAAAAGTTGAGTTCGACGAGGTTGTGATAAGAAACTTTAGTGAATGATCAATCTTCAACTATTTTGAAGGAAGATAGATACTTTTGATATATAGTAAAGTGACTCTAGTTGTATAAGCATGAGAAAACTGTAGAGTCTGAATACATTACTAGTATATAGTTGAGTATTCGTTTTAATTATAAATTTTTTCAAGGATTTCCTTATTCTACGATTGTCAGTTCGAATTGAATATGAGTCTGCAAATAAAGTAAAATCTATGAAATGAACACGAACTCAAGTAATATGTAAATGTTTAGCGAATGTAATGAACGAGAACAAAGATGGGGACAACCAATTTATTGTTTAATACAAAATTAAAGAATCTCTTGGTAAAACATGAGAACCATACACTGAATAAATTCACTTAGTACTGTTTGTTTGAATCTTCCCATCGATGTGTTAGGACTGCAATTGGTCAGTCTCTAATTGGCATATGTGCATACTGTGAGTATTGCCTCGATATAGCCTAGATTCACAAGCATGGTAAGGAAAGATGGATAGTGGCTAGCAGTGGAATTCAGGACGCGCGTTTCGTCCTATTTGGAACTCGTCAGCTGGATGTACCTGCATCTCAGATTTGATGTTCAATCTAGGACTCGAACCCAGTACCGTTCGCTTCAAACGCCATCGCGTCATCCACTCGGCCAATGAGTCCTGATAGCCACTTGCTTGTGTAATGTGGTGAAGTTTAAATCCGCTTAGTACCGTTTGTTTGAATCTTCCCACTGAATACTTCATTTTACAAAATTCCATAGTTGGTCCTTCACATTCTATATTATTTTTCCAAGTCACCATTTTTTTCTATTTCCGTTTCTGTTTTTTTTGTGTCAACTTTCATAGCCTTCTGCTGTCAGGTTTTTCACTTCCGATTAGTGTTACATACTACTTATGTCGACAGACATAAGTAACATACACCACATCATCTGTTCTTTCTCCTGAAAATATTTATCGTAGAGTTTAATTGATACTACATGTCTTTAACCAAAATATAATAATAATTAAATTAACATTTAAACAAATTATTTGTTACTGATTTTGTTTAATTTGAAACTTCTCATATTTAACATTTTTTTTCTTCACATAAACAACAAAAGAAATTTTTAAAAAATCCTAAAAATATAACTACGAAAAATAGCTTTTCAATTTTCTTTTTTTTTGGTACCTATTTCATTTTCCCATGATAGATAACCAAAACTGAAAACAAAACAAAAAAATAGATGAGAAAGGGAAATGAAACAAAGAATGCATTCATTTAAACAAAACTATGAAAAAAAACGAAATGTATTTAACTAAATGAAAACCGTAATTATTTTTTTATTATAATTAATAACAATTAAAACTAATAGATATAAAAAGAGAATGAAAATGAAATACGATTTTCCCATTACTTTCATATGATTGTGTATGTTTTCAAGTTTCAAGGAACAGTATTGTGTTCGTTTATTGTTCTTCAATTGTTGTTGCTGCTGTTGCTGTTGTGGTTACTGTATCAATTGGTGTTTTATTTTCAATTTTCTCGATCAGTTAGTCAGAAATCTAATTATTTTAATGTTTAATATGTTAAGTATTAATTGGCAACATATATTGTTTCTGTCTACACCACTTACCTACCTTTCTTTTCTCACCTCCTTTAATTCTTTCTATCATTCCAATTTCTAATACTACTACTACTACCATGTTTGTTCAGTGTCATTGAGTTGCATGCTTATTTGTTTGTATTCATGCATGTTCTACTTAATTTCTCTTGTATCTATGATAGTAGGGTAATTCAATCTGATTGTAACTTATTATTAACAATTTTATTTTGGTGTGATAACGTTTTCATATATTGTATATTGTTGGTTCTAACTTACTATTCGCTATTTTATTCATAAATGTATCCTACTATTGTCTACATGTATTCGTGTTTCACAATCTATTTTTCTATACGTGTGTACTTGTAAATGTCTCATCATTTGTCAGTGATTGTATTCCATTAGATATGCATTGAAACAATGGAAAAATAAAAGAAAGCGAACACTTCCATAGAGCATGAATCTATCTATCTATTTATCTATCATGTATGTGTGTTTTCATGACTATATTTTCAGTCATTATTGAAAATATTATCGTTATTAATGTTGCTGTTTAGCACAGGTAATTAAATTCATTATTATTTTCGTTGTATCTTCTCGTTAGTTTCCCCTCTTCAACTTCTCTCTTCTTGTTTTCATACTATAAACAAAAAGAAATTACGAACATTATAAGATTAATAAATTAAATTTTTAAACCAAATTAATGAATAAAACAAGAGAATAAGTAATGTATAGTTGTGTTTAACTAAACATTTCAAGTTGATTCTTGTCATCGTTTTTTGGGGGTGTTTTGTTGTAATCCCTCTTTTCTTAGTTCGAATTTGTTAATTCTCACCTTATTGATGATGATTTGCAACGATTATATTGATTTTTTAAAAATATCTTAGTAAAAGGACCATATCTAAATAAAATATAAATTACAGTTGTTGACTATTCATGGCCTGAATTTCAAGTCGAAGAATACTTGTGGGAACTTAGTTTCTGAAAAATTAGGCAAAAATTGGAAATTTGAATAAATATATTGAAGTTTATTTCAAGTCAAATAAAAAAATGATGAATAAATTGACTTCATCTTTTAAACACATAGTTCCCGTTATCATTTCGAAAAGATCAAAAACGAAGATTCTAGAAAAATAGCACGAATTCATCTTATTTCGTGTGGTTTTCGTTAGCTTCTTCCAACCTGTGGTATCTAAAATCATAATTAGGAAAATGTATTTAAATTACTTACATGAAAGTGTTTAGTTGGAAGTAATGTTGAAAACACATAAGTATAGTATAATAAAAGTGTAAATAAATTTAATAAACTGAATATTGTGAATAAATACCTTATCTGAGTTTCAACAGTTTTTGTTCAATCAAGATAGCATTGGTTAAAACACTATTTTATAAGGTAGAAAGAATATGTATCACCAACAAACTAGAAGAGGAATTGATGGATGTTGATAAAAGCCTAAAAGACAACTACTACCCACAGAAATTTGTTGAAATATGCAAAAAATCAAAAGAAAACAAGGTGGAAGTGACTATTGTAAGTAAAAAACCATTATCTGTAAATCCTAACTTTAAAGGTGATGACGCCTCAAACACAATAAGCTGGTGGCCCAACACTGCATTAACCAGAACTTACCTAGTAGTCAAACTATTAGTTCCGTATAAAACAACATTTTCAATAACCTTATCAAAAGCTGACAAGTACCTCTTTCGTGTTACTGCCAACCGTATTGATAAATTTACATGTACCTGCCAAAGAAGCTACATTGGCCGAACAGAAATGAGGACATATCTTAGATTTTTTGAGGATATTCCAAAAATCCTTAGAATAAAAAGAACGACTTTAAACAGTGCAATTACCAAACATCTCTTGGAGACAGATCATCAGATCAATACCTTTCAATCCTTTAAACTGATAAACAGCCAAACTTCAGTCTTGTGGAGTTTGCTGAAGCCGTTGCTATCAGAAGTCAAAAACCTAATTTATTTGTTGAAAAGTAGATACGTAATAATCTATCCTTGCCTCTGTGACAAATATTAATTCGTTGCATCTTAAAACCTTTCTTTAACTTTTTCCTGAATTTATTATATCCCTAAGTTTTTATTTATACTGTCTTCCAGATTAGTAATTTTATTTTCTTAACTGTACTGTACTAATTTTATTTCTATCAGCGTTTACTCATTACGCAATCGCTTGTTTCTGGCCGTTCCAACTGTTGTCACAATCAATGTTGTAGAATTTTTGCTCACATAAGGTATGTATTTACAATATTCAATCTATTGAACTTGTTTACCCTCATGTTAGACTACATTGATGTGTCTTCAACATTACTTCCAACTAAACACTTTCATGTAAGTTATTTAAATTCATTTCCTAATTATGATGTTAGATACCACAGGTTGGAAGAAGCTGATGAGAACCACACGAAATAAAATGAATTTATGCCATTCTTCTAGAATCTTCGTTCTTGCTCTTTTCAAAATCAACTTTAGTTTGACATTTTAAATTATTTTCACTCATAGTTAGATACAAGAGAAATATAATTATGTTTCGTAACCGATTTCACACTTTCTATCATCAACTAGCGAACTTTATTAAAAATTTGATAATGGTCATACTTTACGGTGGAACAAAGAGGAAGAAAACTACAGAATAGCAGTGAAAATCTAAATCCACATACTAGTTATATGAATGTTTAAAAGCATCGCTCATGGTACACATTTCGTTTAACCTCCATTAATTATACTCTTAGAATAATATTCTACCCCATGATGTTTGAGTAACTAAATATTGTATATGCTGTTTAAAACATTTTAATAATAGTTAAATCGATTTGAAATAATTAACATCTGAATAGATATTTTACAATATTTTTAGGATTTTTCGAAGTGATTACTTCAGCAATTCACTAATTTCTATATGTTATTGATTTATATTATCTATTCGTTTGTATAGTCCCACATTATTCTTCCCAGGGCCTTTGGGAAACCTTGCGCTTTATTAATATGGTTATGGACGAACGCCTGAGTTCATCTAGACAATTAGTTGGCATTACTTTATCAGACATAAGTAATCCTCACTTTGGTAAAATGTTTTCCATCTATCTACCGGAAATACGTAAAAGCACATGAACATTAAGTAAAGTATAAACTCCCTACTATACCCTGTCAAACGTTAGTATATGTGACTATAACGCTCTAAGAATAGAACTAAACCAAAAATCTCATTCGAAAACAAATGGCTAACAATCAGCAAAATAAACAAACTTTAATACGTACATGTAAACGTAATGCTTTCAATATAATTAATCAAAAAATATAGTGAATGTGCTTCTAATTAAAATTACTGTAAAATTCAACTGTAGCTTCCATGTAAACTTTGGATTTGATAACTGTAATTCATAGATTGTTTGGAGTATTTTAAAACAAAAGATGTTAAATTAATTTATTCTCATTAGTAAAAAGTTTATTTTTATCAACACTTTACCTTTACCCTTTTTACTTCACCCATAATAAATGAGCATTCTAGATGGCTAATTTCAACATCATGATAATAATGCGTAATATCTACTAGACATTACCATTTAAATAAATATCAATTGTAATAGTAATTTTCATTATAAGGCAATTAATCCCTTTGATGAATTTCGACAGTGTAATAAGGTGACAAAGATTATCAGAACTATGTGATATATTAGCGCAATACATTTCGAACAATTCGATCACACATAATGTACTGGTTAAGAACATTTATTAGAAGGGGTTTTGTGGAGTTTTTAGTATTTGCATAGTTGGAATCATGAGTCAATTGAAACTTGACCAACATGGAAAACCTGGAATCACTGGACGACCATTTCGTCCTACTGTAGGACTCTTCAGAAGTGTGCATCCACGATCCCGCCTTGCGAGATTCCAACCCAGAACCTCCCAGTCTCGCGCCAGAGCGCTCAACAGATAGACCACTTATCCTGCATCCGATGGTGTTAATGTTTAACTTCAACCAATCCACGAACTTGTGCAACCGTTCACTAATTGTCTTCAGTAAGTTGACATCTCATAACAAACCTGGTTGAACTCCACTGGCCACTGCTTCTCACTAGAACTCCAGGAAATATCTCTTTAAGTCAGTCACTAGTTAGCATATGATTATTATCAGAAGGGTTTTTGTGGATATTATAGTAATTTTAATAGTTGAGATCATTAGTCAATTGAAGCTAGACCACCAGGGAAAGCCTGGAAGGACTGGACGGCCGTTTCGTCTTGTTGTGGGACTCTTCAGCAGTGTACATCCACGATCCCGCCTCGCGAGATTTGAACCCAGGACCTACCAGTCTCGCGCCAGAGCACACTTACATATAAAAATACATATAAATGTTCTTAACAAGTATATGTGTTATCAGCTGGTTCGAAATGTATTGCGCTGATATATGTCACATAGTTCTGATAATCTTCATCTTCTTATTACACTATGGAAATTTTCATGATATTACATACATGTACAATGTATACGTGTGAATGTTTACATTACACATTATGAATATAAGGAATCATCTCAAGAATAATTTCATTTTATAATTATAAAAAATTTTTTTTCAAAATTTAATTTATTTAAACCATAAACCTTTAAACCGATATTATGTATTTATTTTAACGTTTCATTAAGCATTTAAAAATAAATTAATTCCATGGATTTAAGAACCAAAAAATAAAAACACTCATATCCATCCACATATATTGAGTATTCATCCAACCTTATTTTTTTTATTTTTGGCTTGAAATTCAGTTAATTTCATCTAGTCTTTCATACTAGGTAACAAGATTAATAATGATTGGTGATATATTTTGGTTAATACTCAATCGGTTATTTAAACCTCGCCCTAACCAATTTGATAGAATGAGAAACGAGAGAGAATGTTGGAAGAAGAAGAAGAAAAAAGAATTATACATGCATGGTAGATGAAGTCATTTTATGTCTACAAAAGTCTTAAAAGAAAGAAATTGACCCCAAGGGAATACTGATGAACATTTATTCTTATGCCTATTTATTTATTCATTCATCCTCAGAATAAAATATATTAGAAACACCAAGACAGACAAATGCACACAAACGAATATACACACATTGTGAATTTTTTTTGCATATCTTAATTTTTCTTTTCAATTTTCTTAAGATTTAACTGTAATTTCACATTTCACCTACCCCTATAATCGCAACGTCATGTCTATCATAATAGAATGTATTCATGTTGAGATTACTACTACTACTACTACCATCACTACGACTACTTATACTACTACTGCTACTACGACTTCTACTACTACCATCACTACCACTTATACTACTACCCCTATGTTTGAACACATGAAATATATAATTTAGTCTGGTTAAATTAGCTTTTTTTTATTTGTATGGTTACATATGACTCCATTGTTTGTGTATACATCTACTTTTGGTGTATAAAAGCCTAAGGGAAAGGATGCTTCTTATAATGCTTGGCACAAATGTTTTTATGTGTACTTATGTAGTTAGATGTAGATGAGAAAGTTTATTGAGTAAACACCATTCACATCATTATTTACATCATTATTCATATCAGCATTTGATTAGGTTTTTACAATAGTCAAAATTATTATTGTAAACAGTGAATTAGATTGATTTACTACAAAAACCATTCATTCTTAAATTAATCACATAAATAATGAGGAGAAAGGAACAGAGTGTATATGTTTATACAATTTTATATTCCACAGTGTTCATATGTGTCTGTGCACTTGTACTCAACATACAGATAATCAACAAAAAAATAATGAATGCGAATACGTACCAAGTATACGAAATCGAAGAAGATAGAGTATTGGTAACAGTAGAGTAAATATTTTGACAAATCAAACTAATATAGAATTTAACCACTTATACACATACATACACACAATGGAAAACAACATGGATAGATAACAGTATAACAAAATCTTTTTTTTTAACATGAAATGACTACGAGAAAATGTTAAGATATAAATAAATAATACACTATAAAGTAGGTTTTTATCCTCATTTCACTCTAAGCATTATAAATGAATGAAAACAGGATTAAAAATAATATAGAAGTAATTATGCAATATCACAACACTGGGGATACAGTATTATCTGAATAATAAACGAATGTGTAAATTAGAAGGGGGTTTTGTGGATATTATAGTAATTTTGATAGTTGAAATTATGAATCAATTGAAGCTAGACCACTATGGAAAACCTGGAAGCACTGAACGGCCGTGTAAACGTGTAAATGTTCATCACATTTGAGTAATATGAAATATTTACGCGAATAACTGAAACGGTTTACCATCTCACCACCTTCTTCGAAATAATATGGGTTTCTCATTTATTCCTTTTTTTCATGACAAACTGTTCTACTCCTAGTGAATATACTGCAAGGTTGATCAGCAAAATCCAGTTATCATTATCACAGTTTTCTTTAACCTTGTTTTCCCACTCTTTTGAATGTGTAGATTATTTTGAAAGAATTTTCCGGTGACCAAACATGCCCGCAGTTGATGACATATTTCTGTATTTAGCTAATTATTATTTTAGATTCTCTTTTTAAACATCTCGAGATACATTTATAAAATGCTTGCTTTCTGCAACTGATGAAGCCTGTTTCACAAGAGTAAGTAAAATTATAAGTTTTCATGACTGTAGCTAAAGGTGGAAATTTATCCTTAACAAATTCATAAATGATAGAGCAGTGAATGGAAACAGTATGAAGCTTTGCTAAGTAGAGAGTTTTCTCAGAGATTTGAAAAATTCGTTTATTGGAAAAGTCTTCAGTAGTATCTCCCTTAAATTCGGTAATTATTAGATGTTTCCTTTAGAATTATCGATGGTCATTTGTTTGTAGTTCTAGTGTTCAGTTTCTACTAGTGAATCTGGGTAGATGGACGTTTCTGATGCTCATTTTTCAGAGTTGTACTACCTAGTCGTCCATATTTCCGTATTTGTCTGATCCTCATTGACAAAGAATGATTTAAAACTTTCTTTCGAAACAATGAAACACAGATTAGGATGTTCGTATACTGATCAATCCATGATGATTTTCTGTATAAAAATCTCTGCAATGAGCGATGTGTCGTTTTTTCAATAAAGCATCAAGGAAAATGAATGTTGAATTCACTTATGCTTTTAGTGCGCATTTAATTGACTGGTCATAACCATTACATTTATCCAGGACTATACTGAGGTCCACATTTTCGCTATAAACGATGAAAGCTGTCGATCATTGGTTGAAGCACTGTTTTCTCTGGACTGGCCATCAAGCAGTCAACTAAGAGGAGGCCCAGAAGCGAACCTGTTCCAACTCCACCAGTTTGTTTACAGAAACCATTGAATAATCTGTATTGTATATTGAAAGTACATTGTAGAAGTAGATATTCTAGATAATAGTTTGTAATATAAATATCACAGTTGTTCCTGTTAGACGGACATTTGTAAAGAGTAAAGGTAAATCCAGTAATATCATTTTCCTGTCAATTACATTGACATGAAACTAGTAAAGGTGAACGAATTTGCAAAGGCATTTCTGTTGATGTGAACTATGACCGATTGTAAAATTTCGGCTGACCATTTAGCAATCAAATCGTAAGGACAACTGCTTATATTCAGTCTAAGAGGGAAGGACATACTTCATATGAACTTCTGGGAGAAGGTTCAGTCTTGGGATAACGGAACTATATGATCTAAAGCAGTCATAGAGATCACAGATGATGACGGGTAGATTCTTTTCAATATCCGTTCGGCTTTCTTGCTTGCATTCATTGTTTGATTTCATTAAAGAATTTACTTGCCCCTGATAACATGGAGAATAATTTGATAGTGTAGTGGACAATATCTTATCCAGTTGACTAAGCACCAAATCATAACTATTCAGTAGACTGAGTAACTGAAATGTATGTTCCGTTGATAGTAATCGCTTAGTTATTGGTCATTTGTTTTCACGTTGATTAAAGAAGTTGTTTTGAATCATTAAAAGTCCTTACTTGATACAAGGGTAAGGTCATTTGTCTGACGAATTAAGCTTACCATACGGATCTTAGCGTTGAGCTTACTTGCTTTTCTTGAAGTATCCCAAAATTTAGTGCTTAGTGATAGCCCTGACGGCTTAGTTATTAATAATGACAACAATTTCATTATTAATTCTTGTAGTCACCCGAATCCTGAGAACATTATCAATTTCTAATAGTTATATGTTATCACCATCTAAAATGACAGTAAGAACTATAGCTTTTGCTGAAATTTCAAGAAACGTTTTGACACTGTGCTGTAATCGATCGTATTTTATCCAATAAAAGGAAGATAGTATAACTTAGAACATGTTCTTTTCAAAGACGTCGTTTGTATAGGCCTACTTATAATTAATCATAAATTTGATAGTCCATCATAACATGGAAAGACATTTTGTCGTTTAACAAAGTTTTTTTAATATCAAGATTAGAACATTAACTTGTATAGGACACTACATCTTTTCAACTAGTTGATAATTAAACAAAGACGATACAAACGATTATAAATTAATTCTTAGAAAGCAATTATCATGACATTTTAAAGATTTAGATTACCAGACTAATTATTTGAACAAACTGTTTCTTTATGGGTTATCTAATGATCAATTCTTATAAAGATTTCCATTTACCATTAGTGTAGCGTTTGATTCTTTTGGGCACAGGACAAAATAATTAATGTTCTATTGTTTTGAGTTTCCTAATTGTGTTGATGATTTGATGGATCCACTGGTTAGTAGTATGTTTAATTGACGGTAATGCACAATGTTGATAACTTTTGTCAAACTTATCAAAATGTTGAAATTCATAATAGTTATATCAATCATCTAAACCTGAGACCAAGACTAAAAGTAAACGCGTAGAAGGTTATTCCAATCCCTGATAATTTATTTGCAGAATTTGAGTGAATTATTTGAACATTAAAAATACTCAGAATAATATTCAAATTATTTACAGACCCTTTATTATAATATAATAAAGCGAATAATTATGTAAAGGCTTCCCAGTTTGAATAAGTTGCATATGTCATACTCTATTCTTTTAATTTAGTATTAGTAACAGAAGTTGTCCCATCCTTTTGAAATAACTTCATTTATCAAACACACGACATCTAGATACAAAAAATTTCATATTTATATGCGAATTCCTTACATTCCTTACATAAAAGATCTGAAGTCATTTATTGTGGTGAACTGTCGTGAATAATCTCAAGTAATTTTGTAAAGCGTAAAATAATGAATACATGTGATTAGATAATTAGACTTTAATGATCATATATGATCATATAAACTTCAGGAAATATATCATTTTACTAGATTAATACACTTCTTCCATTCTTCCACCATATTCATTATGATCTTAGATTCTACTTATTTAAAATCTTGTTTCTGTAATATGGGAAAATTAATATTCTGATTGTAAAAGAAAATCTTAGTATGAAAACGTCGTTGGATAAACGTTTGTCCTCACATAACAAAAATACGATTTACTCATGAAAGATTACCTAATACGAAAAGTTAATGACACTACATAAACAGTGTTCCCTAACTTTATTGTTTACCGTCAATGAGAAAACTCTCCGTATATTTCTTCTTTGAATCATATTATCTGTTGACAATAAAAAATAAAGGTATATATATGCTATACGTACTATTTCAAACAACTTACACTGAGAGTCACAAGAAGTAAATCACCAATTTGAACAATAAATAACACAAACTATTAAAACAGCTTTGACTTGCTAGTTAAATACTCATCACTGCATCATTAGTCTATATTATACTAGATCTCTATCATATAGCACTCTGTGTTATCACCATATGATATTGAGTTGATAGCTTACATAGGATAAATAATTTAATGTAATGTCAAGCTGGATGCTTTGCAAACAGAAAAAAATTACTAGAATTTAAAGATTAATCATACATGATACTATACCGTTCATGCTCAATAAACTATCGATCCACTTGTAAATTTTGGATCACTGTTTTAGCTATTATCAACGAACTAATCGATAAGAAATAGAACACATTCAAATACAAATATTCTCTTTATCTATTATTTATTTTATTCATAGATAATCCTATACAAATATATATATCACAACTAAAAACTAATTATCTCTTGAATTTTAATTTCTTATTCAAAATTCTGTATTAGTAATGAAAAATGAATATGTAAAAGAGAAGAGAAGAAAGATAATGATGAAGAAGAAGAAGAAGAGCAAGAATTGTGACTGATTGTCTGTATTTATCCACTTTGGTACAGGTTAAAATTCATAATAAATAATCTCCAGAATAGTAATACTATTCATATTATTAACAATAATAATAATAATAGTAATTTTTTAGTGTTCAATATCGAATTCTATGTGATGTATTGTGCTGCTGATAATGTAAATGATAATTATGTTATTGTTATTATCATTATTATTATTGTTACTGTGTGATTTCTCTGTTTTTTTTATTTTATCATTGACAACAAAATCAAGAATGCTGTATTGTAATTTTTTTTTGGGATCAAATTCAAGCCATTTTTCTCAATTAATACAGAGAAAAATGGATGTTTTGTTTTGATTGGAAATTCTGTTCTTTCCCTTTAATAATAATAATAATAATAAAAAGAAAGGTACATTAGAGAAAAAAGATGTACATTATAAGGTGAGAAAATGTCATATATATCACAATACTCATAAAAAAAGAGGGTCTATTGGAATATTACATCGTATTGTTCTGATTTTCTTCTTCTTTTTTGTCAAAAAAGAAAGGAAAACAAGATTACCAAGGGTTGATTAAGCGTACAACTCATTTATGATTCTCAATACTTTCTTATTTAGTCATTCATAAAAATTTGATTGATAATAATAATAATATGAAAATGTAAAAGATTGAAATTGAAACCAAAATAAAATACAGTAACATATATTCATCACAGAAGGCATAATTAAATTATTCATCAAGATAATGAACACAATCAAATGAAACTAATGCATGTATATATTTATATTGTATATGTATATTCACAAAATTACAATGAAATGGAATAGTTCCGGTTACTGAAAGAAGAAAAAGAAACCAGGACAAACAATCGACTACATTTGGAATGGCAATTGATCTAAATCATAAAAACCAAGTGAGAATACTAAGAATTTTTTAGATGTCACAGTTAGAGAAGAGATAACCATGTAACAGTCTTATATACCCCGATAATTCTTTACTAATACTATACATATAATCTATTATTATAATTAATAATATTATTTGTTTTATAAATAGACCATGTAAAGCAAACTAACAATGTTATTGAAAGTTTTAATAAGCTAAACACAGTTCATAAAACTTTGTCAAGATACCGAAATAAGTTAACATACAGGAAGCACTATCAATCATAATTATGTGCAATTTCCTTTTTTGCAAACGTTCCCAATACTTTTAAAGTATAATTATTTATTTTTCTAAAAAAAGTGTCTAGTTAAACAGAATCCATTCAAACTAAGTAATATGGATAGTTATATATTGTTCTTTAATACCGTGTTGTTTTTGTTTGCATACTTTATTCAAGAAAGAAAGAAAATTTCGTTTTAAAGGGAGGTGAAAAATAAGGTTTAGTTTTTTTAAAAAAAAGGCAATCTCTTACATGTAATTAAATAGAAGAACAAAATTTGAAGAAATAGTAAGTAGGGATATCAACAGAAATGGGTGTTTTTTAAAATAAAAAAACACAACATAAAATATACTCCCCCCCTAACCGAAGCTGCCTTACTACTTATAATATAACACACAATAGATAAATTGATTGAAATACAAAAGACAATAGACATAATAATAGTAGTAGCGCTAAAATTAAGAAAAAAAATAAACGATCATAAAAGTAAATAAGATTAATTGAAGATTATCTGAAAAAAATATAATAAGAAGAAGAAGGACAACGATAAAGAATGAAACATGTCATGCTGCAAAAAAAATGTCAAAAGAAATTCAAAATAAATAAACTAGAAACTAAACACTAATAGAACCTAATGACTAAATCACACACACACACACGCAAAAATTCATTTGTTTTTATTTTTTAGGTAAAGAGAAAACAATTTAACATGATTAGTTCATTTGAATCCGATAGAAAATTGATTTTAAGTTTTGTTTCTATGACTATTGATTATCATTTAGTTATTTTTTTTGGTAAAAACAAAAAAAAAGAAACATTGTATATTCACAATTATGGATGTAATAAATTAAAACAAAATTAGAAAGAGGATTCAATAAAGTATAGAGATGGTGAGAAACATGCACAGCCTGTAATAGATTATAAATAGTTTATCAATTAAGTTTGTTGTTTATGTTTATTATTTTCTTTTTAAATTGATAATAAATTTTATTTTTGATCTGACATGAAAGAATTCACTGAACATGATGCTGGTGTATCAACATTATCTGAATTGATTTCATTTCGTTCATCAACTATTTGTAAAATAGGTCCATCATTTTCTGATTCTGAAAAATGTGTATCATTAATTTCAGATTTTGACATTTCTATACAATAACTAGAATCATATTCATTTGTTATAGGATTTATTGTAGGTGTAGTAGTAGTAGGTGTTGTTGTTGTTATAATATCATGATTGTGTTTTTGCAGTTTCCCAGTTGAATTTAAACGAATTGAATTATTTGTTCGACTTTTAAGTCCTAATAGACTATCACATTCTTCTTGATCATTTGTACAACTTCTATGTGATTTTAAAGATTCTTGCATAGTTGGTGAATTTCTTAAAGGATGTTGTCGACTTCTTTGGTTATTAGCAACTCTTCTAGCTTGAACACATACATCTGTCATACATAAATTAATTGATCCAGTTTTTAATTGTGGATGTCTTTGACGTATGAATACTAAAGTTAAACAAAAACAAAACATTTATCGTTAAGTTTTATCATTAATAAAATCGGCACTTGTAAACATCGCATACAGAAAAGATGAAATGGGACTAACGGCAGAATTCCCTGACAGAGGCTATATACGCGTGGCCATATGAGAGCATTTCGTGAGAGAGAAAAAATATAAACAATGGGATAATTCAGATTAGCGAAAATAAAATTTCATTTTTTTAGTTTGAATATACACATTTTATCTAGACTGTACTTGAATAATCTCTTGTATTCGAACTCCTTCAGAAGTTACAATAGCTGATACAACCTTAAACTTTATTAATCAAACCTAAAAAAATTATGACACAACTTTATTTGCATAGTTGAGATCATGAGTCATTTGAAGCTAGACCACTATGGAAAGCCTGGAAGCACTGGACGGCCGTGTCGTCTTATTGTGGGACTCCTCAGTAGTGCGCATCCACGACCTCGCCTCGCGAGGTTTATTTTTCATTTCACATATTCGACTTTCGAAAACATCCAAGTATCTATTTGAATTTTTTTCAGTTTCATACAAACAAAGTTTGATGTCTTACTATTGAGTATTATCAATAAACTACATACTAAAAATAGGGATAATGACAAAACATCTTTCATTTGAAAAACAAAACATGCCAAAAGTAAAATCAAACATTGAAATATACACATCCAACCTTAGACCTTTTCATAATTCTAACTTTACTATATAATATTTATCAATATTAGTAACTATAATATGAAATGAAAGTTTTCTATTACTCAAATAAATAGATAATATCTCAATCATCTTCATTTCAAATTATATATAACCCCTCATATCACAAATTTTATAATTTATCATTCTACTAAACGAAATCATGTAATATATTAAATAAGAATAATATATTTGTAAAATCTCAGCGAATGAATTTGAGGTTAATCCAACGTTTCGCCTGGCAATCTGGTCCAAGCTGTTTCAAGGATATAATTAAACAAAATAGCTTAATTTATCACCACTGAAAATAGTAACGACATGGAAAATATGAAATGCATGAAAGAACGAGAGAAAAAAAGGGGAGAATAACAATCATAGAACTACACTGACAAAATTGAATTCATTATTTGTATTTGTGTAATTTCGAAATGAAGAATGCCTAATTGGTTTTATTATCCTTTTTTCTTTTAGTCTACAGGAAATGGAAGAAATTTAACGGATGTAAAGAATTGAGATGGAAATCTCATGTAATTTTAATAATTATTTAAATTGTGCGTGTTCTTTAATCTTGTAACTCTACTGTTCTATTATTGTTTATCATTATTTCTATGTTCACATTTATTTATAAATAAATAGAGAAGATTGTATAAACAATTGTATATGTGTTAGAGAAAAGTAAATTAATCTTTGTTAAAAGGTATGATATTATGAAAGAGACTTCCGGAATGATAATTATTGAAAACACTAAGATTACATTACCAGAAGAGGTTTTGTGGATGATAATAATAATAATAATCATATGCTCACTAGTAACTGACTTCAAGAGGTACTTTCTGGAGTTCTAGTGAGAATCAGTGACCAGTGGAGTTCAACCACGTCTGTTGTGAGATAGAAACCCAATAAAGACAATTGGTGAACGGTTGCTCAACTTCGGGGATTGGTATGAAAATACTAAGAATACAGTTAAAAATGAGATTTTTTTAGTTTATCCTGTATAATCACTAAACAGATGTATATAAGCTGTTAAGAATTTTTAGAAAACTTAATAAGAAGAAATGAATTTACTTAAGCGTGATTTGAACTGAACCTTTTTTAATAGAAAATTTGAGCATTAACTATTAACATCTCGAATGTTTCAATCGTAATACAAAGGTGAGAAATCTCCATTTACATTAACAATACGAAATTGAAACGAAACGGTCTTATGTTCTAGTGTTATTTAGTACAACTTGATGCGAAATTGTCGTAGTAACAGGGAATATTAAGATAATTAGAAACATTAAAGCTATTAATTAAATTGAACACCAACTCATGTTTAAATAAAATTTAAAGGGTAGAGATGAATAACACTTAATATTTTAGTATAGGAAGTATTACTTTTTCCATTATAAGTCAATTTCAATAAGTGATATTTTAAGAAGAATCATACGATTGTTTTAATAGATTTAACCATCTTATAGAACGTAAAGTAATAAAAACTCTTCTTCTGAGCCACAAATCTCCATTATCTTATTATAGGTTGTTGTTGTTGTTGTTAATAATTGATTGAGTTGGTGAAGAAAGTGCTGAATTTAACATACACCTCTTCAAACTACTTACAAGTACTGTATACTCTTGACTAGAAATTAAGGTTATGTTTTATTTTATGAGAACTATGATTAGTCTCGAAATAATTCATTAAATCAGTCGTTACAAACTGTGTCTAAGTAAATGTTAAAAGGTTAATAAAGATAGCAAACTTCAACTACAAAACGATCCATTTCATATTCCAAGAGTCAATTACAATGCATAGTGAAGAAAAAAATAGTTCTCAGGATTATAATTGTGAATGGCTTATTAGTCAACCTGAAATTTTATTCTCATTCCCCATAAATCTGATCAACCCTAACCTGTAAAACAGGGATTTCAGATAAATACTTTAAAAACCAAATCCATAAAAAAATTACTACTACACTGAAAATTTCATCATATTCGTTTAGTGCATTATACATGCAAAATTTACAGCTGATTTCATTATTATTATGTTTAAAATAAGAAAGAATACTCTAATTTCAAAGTATAGCTTCCAGAATGTTCGATTTTGTTTTTTGATTATCATTCTTCTTTTATTTCTTCCTTCAAATCGATGGGTGAGAATTAAATACCATCTGACGTATAAACAAATTGTTCAATGAAGCTGAAACTAAAAATATTATAGGTTATTCATCGTTTTAAAATAAAGAATTGGCGTTTGACTCATAAATTTATCCACGTGGTTAACTATATAATGATATACTTTATTAAATTAACCTATGTATAAGCCATCTGACGTCGACTAATGTCTCAATCTTAACATTTTTTTCTGTTCAGACAATTAATTTATCAGTACTAATGTCGTAACTGGCAACTTATAAAAATTCTGGTTGAATATTATTTGCTTTGTTCATCTGTTCATGCTTCATTCACTATATAAAGATATCTTAAATGTAAAACCCATTAACTGCGAAACACTAAATATCTATAAAATGTTTAACTAATCTCACTTTCATTTTTAAATTCAATCATCTAACGAGTTTTATATAGTTGAAGTCATGAGTCAATTGAAGCTAGACCACCATGGAAAGCCTGGAAGCACTGGACGGCCATTTTGTCCTATTGTGGGAATCCCCGTGAGATTCGAACCCAGGACCTCATCTAACGAGTTGTTTAGAAATTTTCTGCATCAGTCTATTGAAGCTTATCATGTTTGAAATGGATATTAATTCAGAAAACAAAGTACGGTGAAAATGATTTATCTCTAAACTGTTTGTTTATTTATTTCAAAACGGTGGTGTTTTACAACATTCACATTAATTTCAGTTTTGTTAGGTTATTGAAAAAAATAAATCCTCGTGAATTTCATGACAGTTAGAACCATTAATCGATAAAAAATGTATAATTATGAAGAATACGTAGGTATAATAATTTTCAGAATATTCATAGCCAATAAAAACTTTCAACAACTCAAAGGATGTTAGAATTAACAGTTAGTAAACAATACTAAGTGTATGAATAGTTGTTACATAATCATAATATGTCTAAAAATAAATTTATTAGTTGAATTTACGGGTCAATCAAACTAGACCACCATGGAAAACATGGAAGCACTACATGGCCGTTTCGTCTTAGTATGGTACTCCTCAGCAGTGCGAATCCAGAGGCGGTATCCCGAAGTGATCTAGAGGTTAAGTGACCGAAAGTCCTGGGTTCAAATCCTGAGAACAAGATAGTGGATGTGCACTGCTGAGGGGGCCCATACTAGATTGAAATGGCTCTCCAATGCTTACAGGTTTTCCATAGTGGTCTATCTTTAATTGACACGTGAATTTAACTACTAAATTACTACAATCTCCACAAAACCCCCTTTCTGATAGAAATCGATTTTAAAAACGGTGAAAAATAGGGTAATCAATGATGCCTAGAATGTTAGCTATTTTATGTAGTATATTTTGTTACGTACCTCAGGGAAATGCAAAGGTTCAGAATAAATACTTTTTAATCTGTATTTAGATGCTTCTCAATGAAATCCATTTAACTGGAAAGTACTATTATTTCATTAAGAATGGTTAAAGAAACTGTTGTTTTTTTACTATAGTAATTAGTATTCTTTTAAATCTTCCAGTGACATCAGCAACACTTGTCAATGTTATCTTTCGAAATAATATAGTTGAAATTTTAAGTAAATGATCGTACTTGATTTGTTCAATCAAATAAAACCATTAAACTAAGGTCAACTCCATCAATATCATAATAAAAGTTATACTAATTAGAAATCTCAATCTTGTTAAAAACTACTTTACAACTCGATAATTTATTGTATATTTCTAATCTTGTCAAATAACAAATACCATTTGTTCCACTTAGAAAATCTTTACAATAAAGCAAATTTATTTTACTATACAATAGTTAAAGCATACCGCACAAAACCAACAAAATGAAATCACCTTAAATATCCTCAATGTTTAACTGAACTTATTTTACATTGACTATCATAATCATGATTATTGTAATTAAAACAAAAAAAAACACTTTCAGATAATCAGAAGGGATTTTGTGAAGATTTCAGTATTTTCATAGTTGAAAGTATGAATCAACTTGAAGCTAGACCACCAAAGAAAACCTGGAAGCATTGGACGATTGTTTCGTCTCATTCCTCAATATAGACACAAGTAGTTTATAATTAAATTAACCTAACAATAAGATCAACACATTTTGGTAAATAAATACACATTGTTTACAAAAAAAAAGAAAAACACATTCTGATATATAAATCCTTCTAATTTGATTGAAATTAAAAAATAAATAACATACCTAATTTAATGAGAATAGTTTAGACTGAACTTTAATAATAAATCTACTCACATAAAAAAAAACTAAGCTATCAATAAAATATTTTGATTTTAAAAAATTACCCTTGTTAAATGTATCACCTAATATGGAATATACAATTTTATAAGTTTTTTTTATTTTTTTATTTTAATGAAGAAACCAAGAAAGTAGGTGCTTTTTATGTTACAAATACCGATGTATGTGTTTTTAATAATAATGAAAAGTTCAATGGATAAAATATTACAGTATATAATAGCATGTGAACAGACTCATTAGAGTAATATAATGTTACCGCCATAATCAAATTCTTTCTCAATAAATTAACTGTATTCATGCTTTGTTTTTAATTTAAGAACACATTTAGTTACAATACATTTATTATGGTTAATATGATCATGAAAAGTCTAACTCTTGTTATTAGGTTAAATCAACTTGATAAATATATTGATTAATAGACAGTAGTTTATATGAGTCTATAATGAGTCTGAAATATTGTTATGCCCGGTAGAATGTGACGTATTCTGAAATGATTGTTGTTGTTGTGTTTTTTTTCTTCAAAATATAGGTTGAGTAGATGAAAATTAAATGAAAATAAAAGTTCAACAAGAAATATCATGAAAACAGAAGCATTGGTGACAACTATGATACTACGAATCTTAATGTGTACCATCAAAAAGTAAGTACCAGAAATCTACATTCATGTAGTTTGTCAGATAATTGTAATCAAATTAAAGCCTATAATGGGTATTTATCAGTACAGTTAGCTACAAATGATTAGTATAACCAGATAAAAATAACATGATGAATTATAAGAGTTATTGAAATAATGTAGTAGCAAGGATAATGCGGAAGACTAAATATTTATGTATTTCAAAAAGACGGGGTGGAAAAATCTATATGAGGAAATTCTGAAATACTAGATTGAGAAGATAAACATTAAACGGATCTGCACCATTTTACCTAATATCTTCTAGTAGTGATTACGGTTATTACTCGAACGCCAACCAGGTAGTTTGAATCTATCAACACTGCTCAAATACATAGCCAGTGACTTCATGAAGCTGTGTAATGTCTTGATTCGGACTTTCCTAGGTTTTTTAACTTAATTCTATACCGGCAAACATCGCCTGTCACGATAATGTTATTAGGCTTAAGTAACAAGCGTCATAAACACACTCGATTAAGACTCTCAACAGCATCAACCGACTTCACATGACCTAGTATCCTATCCTTAACCTTAACATTGTGCACTATGTCGTTTCATGAAAAATAAGTAATATTTCGAGGATCACCATTATTAGGAACTTGCAGTCTAATCATTTCATCTGCTTTCAAAGTCTAAGTTTCGCATCCACAAAATAATAGAGAACACATTGCTGTCTAGTATACATCACGTTTGGTCGGCAGACAAAAATCTCACCTATACCACAAGTGACGGAAGCTGGGGAAGATCTACTAAACTTTATGAATCAGTCCCTTGACTTAGTTTAACCCTAACTGATGCATTATAATTTAATCCTCACGAAGCTATTGAATCATTTTCAAGTGGGCAGTGAATTGTGCCCAAAAGATCGCTCTTACCCTAGAATAGTTGTAAACCCACACAATGATTTTGATTCGTTAATAAATAACACTTCATGATATTCCCATTTCATCAAATACCAAAGATTACATCACAGATTTAGCACAGGAGCAATGCCGTATTAGTCGGTGTCCAAATCGGTGGTTTTATCCCGTTATATTTGACCGGCCATAGGACATCACATTTTTCTGTGTTGTATTAGAAACTAGTAAAGAGAAGTTTATATCATTTTGGTTTCCAATAATTGTTTTAATTGTCCCATTTATTTTCCAACAGGTGAAAATAAGTCAACAATATTCCAAATTCATTTATTTGTTTAAAATGACCACTACTTATAGATTCAAATGGTGTACAGTTATTCGTCGTAGGATTGCGAAACAATATTTCTGACTTCGAACAACCATCATTCGGCATGTAAAATAGCGTGAGAAATATAAGTGAACATATATTATGTAACTAATAAATGTTTACGAGGTTTTTGTCAATAGTAATTAGGTTTGTATAATTCAAGAATACTTTCAAATGTACAATTATTGATTCACTTTAAATGTCTACTAAATAGATGACTTCAAATAATCATATTGGTCGACTCATTTGATAGTCGGTGGATCATAACGATGATGAATAAAGTCAGAACAGAAAGCAAATTATTACTATGTTCTAAACACCTTACTGCTCATCATCTTAACTACATTATGCAATGGGTATCATCCTTGAATATTATATGAATTAGTATAAATTAACGATTGTTTTCTCATTAAGTGAAGTGCTATATTTGTCCCTACTGAGTTCTATCTATCGGAAATAAGAAATTATTGTTAGTCGCGTTAAAAAGATAATAGAGTGAAGTCGATTTAACAGATAAATAATATTGAACTTTTCTTAAGATTCTCTGTCTCTTTATGATTGCCCAAAGTGCTAGAAACTCAATTTTTAACAGAAAATGGACGTCCTATAATGTCTGAACTTGTACATTATCTTACGTGATGTAAGCCCCTGATGAAGACTGGATTCAGCAGAAATACTTAGGTAATAATCAAAACGGAATATACTGTACGAATAGTGAATAAATGTATAATAACCATCAACCAGAAAATTTCAATCAGATTCGCAAAAAGCTTATGTCTTCTTAATATGGACGATTACTAAACATAAGTGTATTTTTATTTTTGGTATAAAAGGATTTGTGGAGATAGCTTAATTATCACAATTAAATCACAAACCTATCTTAGCTATCGAAAATCTGTAAGCACTGCACATATTCGCTACCTCATGACTAGGAGTAGAACCCAGGACCTTCGGCCCCATGCAGAAACGATTAAACTCCAGACCACTGGGTTGGCGTCCCAATGTGTTAATATCTAGCCTCAATCAATTCACGATATTGCTCAACCCTCGCCTATTGTCTAAGGTGAATAATTGCCTCACACTAGACATAGTTGAACTCCACTGCTTGCGGCTTCTCACTAGAACTCTACTAATCGGATTTTGAAGTTAGTCACTAGTTAGCACATGATTATTGTTAGTACAGTAGGATCTATCCAATAACTATTTAAACGAATAATAATAAATATTTCTCTTCAAATTATTGATATTTCATTTTATTAGTAAGAAATTCATTCAGTGCAAAATCAAACTAAACCAGTAAATAACAATGAATATAACCATGATTTCCAGATTAATAAAAATAATAGAAACCAAATTATTATTGTTACATAACGTTAAGGACAAAGAGTCATTTTCTTTTCAAGTGCATCAATACAATTTTTTCTCAAAATTTACATACACACGTACGTATCAAAAGAGTGTAGTTATTTAGTATCAGTTTCTAAGTAAAGTGTGATATTGTGTCTATAAAAGAGAAATTAAATGACAGAGAACTAAGAATAAGAAACCTTATGACTATTAATAAGAAACTAACAACGACTACGGCTATATATATAATTACATATTTAATCATGCTGTTAATAAAACTACATTTATGAATGAACTTAAAGTGGATAGTTAAAAAAATAATCGTAAAATGTACTTTTAATCTATCATTCTAACTAACAATTTAAAATGGTTTCATAAGTTATTCTGTACGAAATAATCATAAGGACAGAACAATTAATTTTTTGTTTGGTTTGATGAAGTGTATCACATTTGGTCGTTATTATTCAGAGTTAAACTGTAAAAAATGATGGGAGAGAGGAAATCAAGGAAACCAACTTCAAGGGTTATTATTTGTTTACATATAGAATATAAACATTTGTCTTTTGTTATTTAATTTTGAGTTAATTGTTTTAGCTAAGAATAGTTGTTTTGACTATCAAATTGTAACTCTTAAATGATAATTATGAAGGAGAAGATAATCAAGTCTCAGATAATGGATCAACAAAGCGTTTCAATGTGAATACAAGAGGAATAAACTCTAAGCATATCTCAAAATTATACATTCATAAAACATTTAAAAGTAATATGAACACATACAAATCTTCTGATTAGTTGTATTTGACTTAATATTAACTATTATGTTTTTAGTTTGATGGTTATGAAGATTGTTGAATTTCATTTAAATCGTAAACTAATCTAAGTTAGACCACTATTGAAAACCTGGAAACACTAGACGACCGTTTCATCTTAGTATGGGATTCCTCATGAGTGCATAACCATGATCTGGCATACGTGACTCCAACTCAGCACCTTTGATATCGCACTCGAACCCTCAATCCTTAGACTGCTGAGTTGGAATCCGATTGTAGTAATGTTTGAACATAATCAATCCACGACATTGTGTGACCAGGGAAGCTAATCTGTTTCAAGTGTGAGGCGGTTACCCACCAAAAGGCAATGGAAGATGATCGCACAACGTCTTGGATTAATTTAAGTTAAACATTAGCACTGTTGGATGCAAGTTCATTGGACTAGAGGTCAAGTATTTGCGCAGGAAACGCAGAGTGATGCATGAAGGATCGTGACTGCGTGCTGCTGAGCAGTTATATACTAGAACGGAATGGCCATTTAGTGTTTTCAGGTTTTAAATTGTGATCAATTCATAATTTCAATGATATGTTTTTAGCTAATTTTTAATAAAACAGATTCACTTTATGTCCTGCACAAAATACTTAAGTGAGAGATTTTCTGAATACTAACTTAAAACGAAGATTGTAATTCTCACGAAGGCTTTTCTTAATTGATATCATTTAAACGGACTAGAATTACTCTCGGTTTAAGATTCTGGTTAGTCTACAGTTTCTACACTATATAATCATCTAAACAATCATATTGTTTACTGCTGACAAACCTGTATCAAATGAGATGGTTTAAGAAAACATAACTCATCTCTAGATTACACTGACCTTGAAAACAGAATAGAATCAAAAATATGTATGCAGTGAAAGAAATGAAGAACCATTGCCAAAAAAATTGCTTTGATTTTAAATTAATTTATCGCCTGTTTAAACTAAGTGTTGAAGTCAGAATTCATTTTTCAGGGTATCTTAAACATCAAAGTTTACTCTTCCTAACCCGACTAGCCATTTTTCAAAATACATTTTATTTAAATTAAAACCAATTGCTTAATTTTATGACGTATAGCATTGGCTAATTTAGTTTTATTAGATCCCGTCTTTGAGTAACTGATATTTTCCCAATATAAGTTCGTTCAACTGTAACCATTTTGATGGCTTACAATATTCTTTTCCGAATGACTCAGCTACTGGTGAAATTTGTGTTGATAGTATATCTCAAACATTATGATTTCAAATAAAATTTCGTAATTCAGAAAATAGGAGAGCGTCGTTTTTTGAAAAAATAACAGGAATTTGATGAAATCAGCTTCACTAGGTTATGGTAGCTAGAAAATTTCAGTAAATTTGATCATAAATGTAATTATTATTATTCAAAGAAAAGAAATAAATAGTTTACTTACTTTTAATTGCTTCCGTAACACTTGGTTCAAGGCGCTGTTTATAAATACCTTCACCAGATAATGATGAAGCAGCCAATTCATCTTGTGTAAAAAAACTTTTCATTAGTAATCTGATTAATCGTGTAGCACTTCCAGATGATTTTACAATTAAACTATAAAATATATCTTTGGATAATTTCACATTTGGATGAGCTTCAGATAGTAATATTTGACTCTATATCGGAAAAGAATAAGAAAGAACTATTGATGTCAATATCAGAAGACAAAAGGTTACCTAATCTCTAAAATAAACTATTATTTACCATGATTCTAAAGATTTAATTATATTCAAAACGATAGGCTTTTAAAGAAGTCACTTAGTTCAAACACATATTAGTTTGCAACACAGCAATTAGAGCCTGATACAATACCTACGTCTTGCGGAACAAATATAATCGAATTAAGGATCTAAAATAATTTTGTAAATCATCTTCAGACATAACATACGAAATAAAATTTATCATGATATCGCGATAAGTTTTTACAACCATAAAGTTCACTTGTTTATTCAATTATTGGTTTAGTTACCGATGTGGCTGGTTTTAACTAAAATTATCGACCAAATCTCATTAATTACATCCATGTGTTCATTTATTTTTTTTAATGAAAATTCATTTTCTTGGCTCATTTTTGGTTTCTTTAAGTTATTATGTAATCTAATTTTTCGTAAATCCAAGAGTAAGTTTTGTAATCAACTGGTGAACTTTAAGTTCATATTCTGAAAAATTGTTGAAATAAACACTGTTTCCGCCTAATTTCTAAACTTTCTAATGTTTGATTTAAATAGTGTCAAAATAAAGTAACTATCCGAACATACTTCAAATAATATACTCTTGTAAACTTGTAAAGCTCACTTTACAAGAATTGTGATAAAATGTAGTCATATAGAAACAGTGTTTCACAAATATCGAAGATAAACTGTCTAGTTTAACTGCCAATACTACATCCAGTTTAATAAGTAACTGGTTTATAAATAAGGGATATATTATGTTCCATTAACTAAACACTTCAGTCTAGTTATAAAATCAAGCTAAGTGTTATTTTTATGATAAAAACTAGTCAACATACAGATATGATGAGTAATATCCTAGTCAAGTCATAAATTAGAGTTATCCAATAACAATCTTATTTATTAATCACCATTTTAATCTATCTTTTTTAAAAAATGTCACTGTTAATATCATTCCTTAGAGTATTTCACCTAAGGAGATAGACGAGCATGTGAATAGATGTATCTGTTTTAGTAAATTTCACTTGTTCAAAATATTTAACTCTTACTTATTTTATACTTTTTTTTCTATTATCTTTATGTGCTGTATGCTCTCTTTATGGATATTAGTTTTTTGTTAAAGAAACAGGTTAGCAGTCTCCATTACAACGTTGCGTGTTATTCTTGTGACTGTAAATTCTGACACTACCATTATTATTACATCTTCTATCACGTTTAACTTTGAAATCAACTCGACTCATTCAAACACTATACATGTTTGATTAAGAGTAATGTTATCCTTTGGATCCATGAATTAATCAGACTATACAAGTATATGCAAACAGTGAAATACTATTTCTCCTGTTTCCTCATACACACACACACACACACAAATGGATACTAACTTCCACAAATAAGAATTACATTTGTCTGTATAGTGAAAATAATTTTTTTTCAATATGACATAGTTTTATATCCCCCATATATATTTGCCTGTTAGTCTGTTTGTTCTAACAATATTAAAGTATTCATATTTTTTTTCTTTAAAGAGGAATGAAAAATAAACTTAAGTCTATCGCTTCTTACATCTTGGCTTGTGAATGTGTATATGAATAATTTGTATATTAAATAAAAGAAAAAAATTTATGAATACCAGTGCTATCGTGTTGTTGTTCTTTTTTTAATAAGTTGAAATGAAATAAGTTGAAAAAAAAACAAAACTGAGACAAGAATAGGCGCACATCATAGAGAATAGTGATGAATTTATCTTGACGATATCAAGAAAAAAACGAAAGAAAATTCTATCAAAAATGTTTTACTAAGTATTATATTATTATTATTAATAAAATGAACTATATTAATCTCCCTACCTCCTCCCCTCTCTCTCTCTCTATATATATATATATATATAAGTCAATACAAAATGCCATCTTCCCAAATAAATTTAATTAATGATATCGTTTGACATGATTATTACTATTATTATTGTTATTTCCCTTTCTGTTCCTTAAAACTACTGAAAATTTACTGATATACATATGAAATATGAAAATATTGGTTGGTGGGATATTTACACACACACACACACACATAGATACACACTACTACCACCACCACACACATATCTATACCAAATAAAATATTCAATAATAAAATTCGTGTTTTACATGAATTAAGATTATCAATAATAATAATCATTGAATAATAATGTGAAAAATAATTTCAGAAATTGAAAATCATGAATGATGAGAAATATTTTGAGGACAAAAATATCACTAACAGAAATACTAGAAGGGAACTGTTAACTTGGTTGGATATAAACATTAATATAGTCATGAACTTGAGTTACTGAATAACTAACGAATTCATGCTTAATTATTAGTGGGTATCAAGTTGGATAAGATAAAATTATAAGACATAATGTTATAATTAAGAATTTGTCACTAAGGTGTATCAGTCTATGATTAAAAAATTAATATGTGAACAGTGAAAGGATAACCGAAAAAATAAACAATTCCTTATGATTTTCAATAGTTGAGATCATGAGTCAATTGAAGCTAGACCACCATAGGAAACCTGAAAGCACTGGACGGGCGTTTCTTCTTATTATGGGACTCTTCAGAAGTGCGCATTCACGATCCCGCCTCACGAGATCAACAAAACCCCTTCTGGTATTAATTTCTTATGAAACAAAAGAGTTAAATGGTTGTAAATGGTTGTAACGCTTTAGTAATTTTAGTTAAATAAACTATTATTAAGTGTTATATTTGTCAATCTATTATGCTTGTTATTTATGTTTGACATTAGTTATAAACGACTGCTTGTTGTTAATAATCGGGTTGAAGTAATTTCGACATAGTCGTCAAGTGACTCTGTTTTTTTTTAAAGAACCTCAATAAGTAAATTTTTTCATAGGGTATGAATCGGCTTTATTCAAGTTTTTACATCTAGTCCCTATAGTCAAAAATGTAGTCTATTATTTAATATTTTCATTTACCACTCTTATCATGCCGCATAAAAAACTAATTACTGACAAAATGACTTTTTACTAACTATGCAAAACGAATAAATATTTTAACCACATAGTTACTCATGAATATAATTTTGTTTCTTTTTGCTAATAAGAAATGTGCTTGAAGTTATCCGTTAGAACCAATTACATTTTGTTGAGTAAAATGTCATGTGGCACTAATAAAGAGTTGCAACGTTTTTCACTAACTATTTAATTCCGCATCAACAAAGCACAAAAGCATAAACAGACTCTAAACCATTGCACTTAAAATTAAACATTAACCAGGAAAACTACCATATAAACTAGTTTAAAATCTGAACGTGAACAAATTATTTTCAATTTTGTTAAGAATACTCATAAGACAAACGAAAAAGAGCATACAAAAAATAGATTTATAAGAATGATAATCCCTATAAGAGAAAATCCAAACCATTTGTCTAGTATATATTGAACAGTCCAAATATTCCTTGATGTAATAAATAAGTATGCCAATATTCAGTAATAGATTAATTAAAAGTAAAAGTTTTTACCCTGAAACACTCTACGGTTGTGTTAAGTAAAGATGTAACGTCTTCTAAAATATTTGATTATTAGATGTCGAACTTATTTTAATCATTTAAAGCCACTTTTGACAGAACGCATGAATATTCACTACCTACATGTGTCCACATCCGTACTTATGTATAGACGTTCTGGCTTCTTATTTGATGCAAATGAATAATTTAAGGCTATTCAGACATGATTCAATCGAGAATATTCTTTCTATAGCGTTTTGTAGTCTCTATATTCTCGATTACTATATTTTGTTGACTATTTCATTAGATATTGTTCATGCAAAAATACGTTTATAGATGGAAGGAATGATTTTTTTAATTACAAAAAATCAAATTATGATGAGAACATTCATAAAATATATTTACGCTCTGATAATCCTTCAATCCATAGATCATTATCCTACAAAGAAGAGTTCATCATGTTGGGAAAATAATTAATATTCATTACCTCATGAATTAACTCTTGCAGCAATTCACACATGCTGCTTTGCGAAACTAAGGTATCGCATTGATATTTTGTAGTGAACAATGTCAGCTCTGAGATTCATCATAGAAGTCATAGAGACCGCGTTATTATATATATATATATATATATATCAATTTTAAGACTAAACACAACTTTAATTCCCAGCTCAACCTCATTTCAAATCATATGAATCATAACAGCTAAACACACATGCACCAATAATGGAACAACTTGAGATTATGCTTCATGTGAAGTAATTTGTTTCATATTTATAAAAATTGTTTATTCCTATATCCTTATTTGTTTGGAAGAAAGAAAGAAATGAGAAAACTGTAACAAATAAATGGAGTACAGTTCCAAGTAAAACTCATATGAAAACTGTCTGATAAGATGTACACAATTTATCTAAATTCTTATTCTACAAAAAATTCATTTGTCAATCTTATTTTCATGAATTTTCCTTTTTATCATCGTGTTCACTGTTCAAAGATGCACAATTCCTATGTTGTGAGTTTAAAAACGTTCAATGATTAAATGTAATCAAAGCCCATACATCGTGTAGCACAAAATAATGTCAGTTTAGATGGGGAAAATATTCAAATAAAAAGATGAAAAACAACCAACTGGTTTCAATTTTATTGATAAGTAATACAAATTATTTATGTATTGAAGTTACTTAAATCATTATAACAGTATTGTGACAGGTGCCATAAATTATTCACGATATAATGCGTATTATGTGAAATAAACTCATAGACTGATAATTTCAGGCTAAAAAATCTCTAAAATCATTATTGATTAAAACTACATTACAAGAAAACATAATTCTAGATAATCAAAGATGGATAATGGCTAGCAGTGGAATCCAGGACGCGCATTTCGTCCTATTTGGGACTTGTCAGCTGGATGTACCTGCATCTCAGAGTTGATGTTCACTCTGGGACTCGAACCCAGTACCTTTCGCTTCAAACGCCATCGCGTTATCTACTCGGCCACTGAGTGAATTAAGGCTATATCGAGGCAATACGCACAGTATGCACTATGCCAATTAGAGACTGACCAGTTTCAGTCTTAACACATCGATTGGAAGATTCAAACAAATAATACTAAGTGAATTTGTAATTCTAGATAGTGTAATGATTTTAATTAAGAAAAGATTAAGTAGAATACTTTGTTATTATTAGCCCTATTCAATAACTTTTCTATGTATTCTTTTATCCAAATAATCATTCTGTAATATACATATTCTTTTTATACTCGACAAACTTTATCAATTTGAAATAATATTGTAATAAATGTAACTACTTCTAATCTTTACATTAAATTGACATATCTGCAAGTTCACTCACAAAAAAACTCGCTAGTCATATATTTCCATAGTATGAACAGAGTCAATTAAACATCTAATTAAAGATTATAAACTACACCTTCAATCTTTAGTATATTAGAGTATTCAGTTGTTAGTTTGATTAAGATAATTTCCTTAACTTAAATAGGAAGAATTTTTATGATCGCTTAGTTTTGTGTCATATTACTTGGGAAATAATTACTGATAGTTTTAATAATTGTAACAATAATAAAAATAACAATAAATCGGGTAATTCAAAGTGGTAATTATAATCTAAACCTGTTTCACTGATAAACCAAAAGGGGAGAATGTTTCTTACTGAAATTATTTTTCATTTCGAATATAGTAGTAGTTTTTTTCTAATGTAAATTGTAGGTTATAAATACTGAGTAATAATAACATAGTCCCTTTTAATAATTAAAGTTGATTATAGGGATGAACACGATGGAGAAGTTTGGACTGTACAAATATTACTACGACTAATGTAAATAAAAAACTTCAACTTACTCCTATAGAGAATACTAATTATAATGATAATGGTAGTATATAAGTCTGAAAGAAAAGAAGAAATTCAATTCGAAAATAAGAATAGGAGTTCAATGCTCATTTCGTTCATTATTCCAAAAGTTGTTTAGTCTTTCTTCTAAATTTGGAACATGAATATTTTGTCGTAAACTCATTCATTTGGAGCAGGACTTAATTTATTCATGATGTATGATCGCTAACTAATATATATATATATATACCTTGAAATCCACTTCAAATGTGTGCATGAAATTATTTGCTATATGGATGTCTCGTTTCAACCTGATGTAAAGACTTTGTATAGTTTAGGTAACACAAAACGGCGTAAATATGTACTAAAAAAAGAAGTTACTGTGTATCCTTAAAATGGTAGAATAGAACATAAACAAAATCCATGAAAGTTTGATATCATCGAATTAACCAAGTGATTTATGTTGAAACTGACTGCATACATCTTGTCCAGAATAAAGAGAATTCATTCAAAAAAGTGTAATCATTTAATAGGTTAAAGTAATATAGTTGAATAAATGTTACATCCATTAAATTAACAACCAACCCAGTTTTAAAAATCCTTCAAAGTGACTACAAGAATAAACGATATTCATGAAATTCCCTATCTACCATTTAAATATAAGCGGAAGAGGTTATGCCATCTATTGAATAGTATATTGAGTTATACTAAAATTGCACACCAATTACTAATTGGAAACTTGAAACCATTTTAGGTAAAATTTGTTCGAATGATGTATAGGAATTCACTTATTTTGTCCCTCAATTCCATTTGAATATCTTGTTTCCTTTCAGGCCTTCTCTTCTTATTTTCGATGAGAAATCAGATCAGTTTGATTGACGTATTATGTTGTTTAGTCTATTTATCTAAGTGGTGATTAGTCTTACTGTTACACTTGAGATAATATGTATAGATCTGCTAGTTCATTCAATAATTCTAATTTTTATTTTATTCCTAATCGCAAATTTTACGATTTTTTTCTATGAATTTATTTCCTTACATTCAAAATATCTGTACACGAAGATAGTATAATAACTCAGTCCTATCTTAAACAGTGGATTCATTAAAAATTAACTAATAAAATGGCTGAAAAAAAAGATTTGATGGAATTTAAAAGTAATTTTTGACCGAAACCAATGTCGTTTGAGAAACCATGGAAAATCAAAAGAAACTTAATATCTGATTTGACCTAATTTAACATTTCTTAACATTTATGATCGTACCAGGGATCAAATATTAATTGTTTAGATCTATAATAGAATGTAACGTATTTAGATCATTGAATTAATATTTAAGGAAGTTCATTTCTAATTCAGTCAATTCACGATATGGTGAAACACTTACTGGATCTCATATGTGATTTAATGTCATGATCACAGCTTTTCACTAAGATTTCTGAAAATTTAGCAAATAATTAATCATCAATAAGTAAACGAGCTTGTGTGGAAGTTAATAAGTTGTAAATACTTAGAAGTCATTAGAAAAATACTGAACAGCTGTCTATTTCTCCCTTCGTTTCCATATTTCTTCAGAGAATGACAGTCCATAATTAAAGTTACCTTCACATTTTAAAGTAATTTACCTTTATTTAGCAAATCTAATATTGTTTCTAATGAAAATGGAGACGATGCTTATTAGTTTCTATGGTTTAAAAAAGCTTTAAACATTCAGAACCCTACCTCGAAAACTATAAATGATTTCTTTTGAAGAAAACAGTAAAAGAACGTAATTTTTTTAAACAAAAACTGACACTGCGGGTTGTTTGTGGAGGTTTTTAGTAGTCTTTATATATAGTTGAAATCATGAGTCAATTGAAGCCAGACCACCATGAAAAACCTGGAGGCACTGGACGGCCGTTTCGTCCTATTGTGGGACTCCTCAGCAAAGAGCATCCACGATTCCGCCCCACGAGGTTCGAACTCAGGACCTACCGGTCTCGCGCCAGAGCACTTAACCGATAGACCACTGAGCTGGCCGGCATCCAACGGTGTAAATGTCTGACTTCAACCAATCCACAAACTTGAGCTACCATTTCACCAATGTCTTCGGTGAGTTGATATGTCCCAACAGACCTGGCGAGACTGGTAGGTCCTGGATTCAAATCTCGTGAGGCAGGATCGTGGGTGTGCACTGCTGAGGAGTCCCACAATAGGACGAAACGGCCGTCCAGTGCCTCCAGGTTTTCCCTGGTGGCCTAGCTTCGATTGACTCATGATTTCAACTATATATAAAAACTGATACTGCTAATAATGTTGATAATGTGCCAAAACTACAGCTGGATTATTCGTACAATGAACCCTTCGAAATGAAATTAGTTATTATTATTATTATTACTATCTATATTTAGTCAATACGTGAAAGGAGACTATTTATACAATTGTAAGAAGGATAAGAAGACAGGGTTTTATTCATAGTTAGCGACCACTTATTTTCTCCTAACATCTTACCTTAATTTCGTCACAACTCCTCAACTTGATGTCTGTTCATTAAATTTATTTCACTTTTTTTTATGTTGGTCTACAACAATTTTCCGGCTTCATTTCCCATCTCAAGTCCTTTTTTCTTAACATTCTATAAATACCTTTTCTATACTTCTATTTCAATTAAATTATACATATATATGTCAATCTAAAGTGTCTGAAGTGTAACATGACAAGGATTGGGCTTATTCGATGGAATAAATCATATTATATATGCACATGCAAGGATGCATATATGCATACACACATACATGCATACTTACATACATACATACACATGTATTTGTGCATATATATGTACATGTATTTTTTCTTAGGCAATCTTCTTGTTTTTAAAATGAAGTGAAAAATTAAAAGCTAACTTATAATAATCCTTTGGGCTTTGATGTCAATTTTAAGTAAGACTTAATTCACTCTAGTCACTTTTCTTTTTTTTTCAAGTAGAATCTATGTAAGTATAAGAAAATAATAATAACAAATTGAATTTTCAATTATCAAATACTTTTCTTTTGGGGATGAAATGGTCTTTTGAAATTTTATTTTATTATTTAATAGATATATATCGACAACCAATCTACCTATTCAATAAGTACTAATCGGTATGGATATATGAAACGAGTTGAGAAAGACGCATACATGCTTATGTACACTATCTCAATCATCTCATGAGATCTACTATTCTAGTCCATACACGTCTACATATACCGTCATACTTAGATCAATTTTACTATTCCTCCCCTGTTTAATTAATCATTTTATATACAACTTTCAAGGCATCATGTAGGCAATGAAGACTATCCCAAGAGATTTGTTACTATGGTAAAGTAAGGTAGAAATGAATAGTTTTTTTCTAACATTGATATGCTCATTTTCATTTATCTATGCAAGTAGATACTCATAGTCATGTACCCATGTTGAACAAAGGAAATTGAGTAGAATATGAAAAGAAAATCTAATAACTACATGAAAATTATGAATTTAAAGCAGAGAAAACACTTCCTTCTTTTCTATCTCCCTTAATTCTTTGGTTTAATTCATTTTAATTTATAATTAAATAAATAATTACATGAATAAGACAGAATTTATTGAGATAGAAATTGATCACAATTTTTTTTAACCACTACCAATACTTCATTCAATTTAGTATTTATTCCCTAGCTAATCAATCAACCATTGAAGCAAATTAAGAAAGAAGTAAAATTCTAATTAACTTTTCGTAACCTGAAACGACTGTAAATTTTTTTGTTCTTTTCTTACAATTTGTTTGTATGTATAAGAACATGTGCTTACATTTGTATATATGTGCATGAGTAGATACGAGCTGGTTCACTATGTCGTTTACTCGTTCCTATTAAAAATATTATTATTTTACACATATCTATCTTTCATTGAATTAGAAAAGAAATAAGCGTAAAATTGAGGAAGGATCGCTGAATGATTACAGTAAAAGTCATATTCAATAACAAACAGTAGTTTAAATGTTATTTTGAAAATGAAAAGAGAAACCAAATGAAGATTACTTACACTTATTGTGTTAACTATTATATTATACACCTATAAATCTATGGTGAATTATGATAGAATGTTTAATAAAACAACATTAGTAATTTGACTAGAGATCAAGCTTATCTCTTTGAATTATTTAAATCAATATTGAAGGAATGCCATCAATTTTAACTGAGTAGAAGACTATTCTGAAGTAGATATTCAGTAAACTTCTGTACTAGTTATTTATTCAGAATTACAATGAACAGTAGATTTGTCCCCTAGTTCAGTAAAATAAAATTGAGAAACAATCAGGACTTCGATTCCACGTCTTATTTCAGAGTTAAAACATAAAAAGTCGAAATATTTGAATAAAAAATACTTGATTTTGCAACAGAACAGTGATTCAGTAAATCCGAACAAAACGTTATTTGTACACCATTTCAGTGAGATTAACCTCCCACGTCAAATGATTTTTAAAAATGTCACATATTCAAAAAAAAAACAGACGAGTACCAGTAATGCTATCATTTTAAATTTAAACAGCGGTCACAGTATCAACAGTCTAAAACTGTTGAATCTGAAATTAGATTTAAGCCACTTTAACATGTACTAAACCAGTTTACTCTGACCTTGAATATCCCCTGGTAATCTTAAATCGATCAGAAGGAATAGGAGGACAGTACATTTTATTTTTACAAGATTATATCATCTCTTTCTGTCTGATCTCGTAGATTATTACTTAACATATATTTGAACTTTTATTTAATTGTACTTCTTTTGTCTTCAGATGAGGACAGTTTGACAACTATATTAATAATCATACTGTTCCAAATGTATTGTGCAGGTGCATGATCTTTTTCAGGTCAATACTATCTTCTAATGAGCACTCGATATTGATAAATGGGATTAATAATCATAAGTTTGAGTGAAGAAAGTAGTCATTGTGTAAAGATCCAAAAACACTTCGTGGAAGATGTAACAGAGTCGTAGAAATCAAGTTTGAGGATTAAACGCTTATCTACAAAACCAGCATTACACAAATCATTATGTTTTCAAATATTTTTAGTCATTTATAGTAGTATGTCGTTTGTCAGAAATATAAAATAGATTGACTAAACAATTTTTCCGTTCTCTAATGTATATTCATTTACGGGATAAGGGTCATTTATTCAATTTTAGGAAATAAATGAAACTCATTTACACTTCACATCAATTTAGAAAATGAATCACTTATCCATAGTATATATTTCATTAATACTTTATAATGGAAAATTACAGATTAACGAGAACCTGTTTCAGTCACTATGTTTTTTTCGAATGATCACCACCAAAAGGTTTCTAACTTAATAACATTGTGCATACAAATATGCAAATTTATAGTTACTTATGGGATATCCATAAAAATACATTGCAAACTGATAGATAAGGCCATTTATCAATATAAAATACAACAGTAATACTGAATACAATGTTTCATATCTGGCCATCAGTTGAAAATGTATTCTTAGGAGATGAATTCTTAGGAGACTTGTTAAAAATGTAGAACTAATGGTACATAACATACATTGTGAATGATATTCAATATAAATATCATAGATCAATAGAATTTAATGTCTGAAACAAACTAATTAAATTAATAAAGAAGATATTTCTTGTTATATCAATGCCTACAACTATTCATTAATACAGAATAACGTCAGTCGCTATATAGATCATTATGTAATATACAATATAATGAATAAAATATAATAGTCATTCAAGAAACTTGATAAATTATCTATATGTTCGTTTTGCAAATTAGAATTTTCACTGTATCGCATGGTGTTGCTTTATGAACTCATGTTATATATTGATCTGATCATTTCATTATCTTCTTTTTGTTATTGGTCAAATTTGAACAAAGCGGTAGCCTACAAAAAGATTTATCATGATGCTAAACAAAAGTAAAAGCATCATATATATTTCGAGCGGATTCTGTGTTTCACACCAAACTCAAGTTTCAACCATCCCAAAATTGCCATGTAAGTTTTAATGTTTATGTATACAACCTTAATCTCGTTTAATTATCAGTATAAGGAATCCAACGATTCGAAAATTTTTTTAAATAAAGAATTCAAAGCAAACTTCTAGTTGAATAAATCAAGTTAATGCAGAATTTCCTATGCTTATATTAATTACTTAAAATCTAATAAAAGCCGAAATTTCCACGGATAACTTCCCTGTTTACTTCTCAATAGTTCTTATGTTGCAAACCGAGTGAATAATAATGTGTAATTATTAGAAAGTTTCAGAATAGCTCTCATTACAGGATAAATTATTGAGAATCAAGAAACACTTATCAGCTACTTACTCATATGCTTATACCAACGAACCCAGATGAAATGATACACGTGACTTTTAGATTTTGTGGTTAGCACAGAGTATATAAAATACTCAGTCAGAACCTACTGATTTACGATCCCATCTTCATAAATTTGTGATTGATCACCACCATCCCTGATGTCAATGATGTGCTGCTTTTCCACTTTGATTAAGCTGCTTCTACAGGTCACAAGTCTTTAGTTGAAAAATGTTAGAAATTCACCTTGAAGATTGTTCATTTACGACCATCAAATAATCAGGTAGTTTCTACTAGTTTATTGGATGTGAAAATAATTTTTTTAAAGGATTAATATCGACCACTGAACTACTGGACACCAGGCGCAACAAAGTAATGGCACTCACAAAACATAAGTGTCCTAGGTTTAATGTCATTGTTATGTAATTATAGCAACACTATATTAGGACGAAGCAGTTGGTCAGTACTGTTGCTCTAGTGGGATACTGTAGTCGCTATCAGTACGAGATGAAAGATGACGTCAAACTAAATAAACTCTTACTAAGTACCTAAATGTTTAAAAGTTTGTCGATAGAAATCCAATTGATTATATTTAATTATAAAAACAATCCTGACATCGGTACGTTGGTCTTACCTGTGTTAAAAAATTGGTTACGTCACCAAGGTCAAGTTCTATAAAAAACAACTCAGAAATATGAAGTACATGCTTCTATAGTTCAAACCTGCAGATATATATAGAGATTTTTCGGAGTCTTTTATGCTATTAATGTAATTTTAAGGATCTCTAAGGTACCAAGACTTTTAATAGTTTTATTAAATAATGCAGTGACATGTAGAAAGATACTGAACGCCTAAGCTCATTCTATACAATTAGGCTTTATGAAGATCTTGAAGAATTCAAGGTCTTCCGAATGCTTTGAGTAGCAATGAAGAAATGTTCAGGATTCCTTTCTCTTTCAAACTAACACCAACTGTGGAAAAGATAACCAAATGCCCATCAAAGAATGAATATACTACACCCATTTCCCCCCTCTTTTACTTTACTGAAGTGAAAAATTGTACATGAAAGTAGAGGATATGCATGAGTTAAGATTATTTGGTCATTGCTGTCTTCAAGATGTAACTCGCTTGTAATGGAATCATTCATAGAGCACTATGTGGAGATAGTGAATCTTTTGGTGATGGATGTCCTATGACGCCTACTGTATTATGATATAAAATTTAATGAAAAGAAAGCTAGGGGTGACCAAATTGAGATGTGAAGACAGTCCTTGGAGTCATTTACTGTTGTTATGACCCATGTAAATACATATTATTATCCTAGTTGGAGACCTTAGTTATATGTTAGACAATTGGTTTTAGTATCATAGATGCAATCGTTATTGGCATTTTTTAAACTTTTACCTTTATTTCTAGTTTGTACTTTTCATCTCAAAAATTAGTCCTTTTTAAAAAATCATATTTCGTACGTTGAATCATTTCTGTTAGAATAAGCAATTTTTATCTTGTTTTGCCATCCCGACTTGAACTAATGCATTTTTAATCTAGATCCTAAATTGCTTAGAAATGATTGATATGATGGTGTAAGACATTAGGAATTCTGTGAAGTTGCTTCAATAAGACAATTAAAAAACAGTACATTAACACCGTTTGATGCTAGTTCACTGGTCTATCGGTTAAGTGCTCTGGCGGGAGACTGGGTAGGTCCTGAGTTTGAATCTCGTGAGGCGGGATCGTGGTTGTGCACTACTGAGGAGTCCCACAATAGAACAAAACGGCCGTCCAGTGCTTCCAGGTTTTCCATAGTGGTCTGGCTTCAATTGACTCATGATTTCAACTATGAAAACAGTACAAGTCATTTATCCACTAAAACTAACTATTGAAATCATGAACATGTCATTATTTTTTTATGACATGTGAAATATTTCTAAAACTGTTAATGTATGATAGAAATATACATTATATCGATTGATATATATAGATTTTCAGATCAAAAGAATAAAGAGAAAATGTTTTCAGGCCCTAAATAAGATGTAAAGAGATAGCAAGATATATATATATATATATGCCTTCATAAGAGAAATACTTTAAACAATCTGGTATACTTTAATGGACAGATCTAAAATACATATAAGCTATGACAGACTATCAAACTACACATTTTTAAAGGTCAAATATTTCAAAGTTTAAAAAAAAACTTAGTTGAATGGCATACAAGTGTCACATGTGACTATTTATTACAAAATAATTAATTAGAAGAAACCAATTTATTTGGATTTATTAGTCTGTCTTATTCAGTCATTCAAAACATTATAAAATGTATAACTATAAAAAAGTGTATAGTTTGCATGACTACAAATGAGAATAGTTAGAACGAAACGGCTGTCCAGTGTTTCCAGGTATTTCATGGTGGTCTAGCTTCAATTGACTCATGATTTCAACTATGGAAATACTGAAATCTCCACAAAACCCCTTCTGAGAATAGTTAGTTGAATATCTTAATAGCGTAGTTATCATGGTGAACATCGTTCATATTAATGATTGTAATATAATTTGAAAAAACATGATGATTTGAGAATTAAAGCTATTGTATCATGATAAGCAAAGATGGATAGTGGCTAGCAGTGGAATCCGGGATGCGCGTTTCGTTCTATTTGGGACTCGTCAGTTGGATATACCTGAATCTCAGAGTTGATGTTCACTCTGGGACTCGAACTCAGTACCTTTCGCTTCAAACGGCATTGCGTTATCCGCTCAGCTACTGAGTCCTGATAGCCACTTGCTTGTGCAATGGGGTGAAGTTTAAATTCACTTCACTGTATCATGAGTTTTCCTTAACTACTTAAATCAATTGTAATTTATACCTGGTAAATTTTCATATTTAAAAGAATCTAGCATAGGTTCATCAACATTCACCAATTATATAAATTTTCAGTTCCAATGAATTTTAAATTCGGCCAAATTTCGTGGATCATAGATGTTGCTATGAAATTTATGCATTGAAACTCATTGAACCTAATTTTTTTCAAAAAATATCAGAATAGTTTGACTTATTAATTGACAAGCAAACTAATTAATTTATTAAGATTATAAAGTGACACAATACGATCACTGTTACTTGTTAAATAAGTAAGTCCTTACTAAAAGTATGAAACTTTCGTGATTATAGAGTAATTATTTTAAAAATCTCTGACAAGATACGCAAATATCATCAATGTCAAGCAAACTAATGAGAGTATACAGGATATTTGACAATAAAATAGATATCTCTCCTATTTTATAAGTAGTGGATGTCTGGATAGGTTAACCGAGCATTTTTACCAACCGAGCAGAAACCTACCAGAGTTCATGAGACTTAAAAGATTAGTAAATTACTCAATACGTCTAAAGATTTTTCCCTGTTTATCTCTTTCTTGTCCTCTCTCTCTCTCTTTGTCTTTTGTAGTTTGGTTACCTTGATTTCAAGATTGATATTTCTCTAAATTACTCCACTTAGTCTATGAGTATGGTTACATAATATAAACTAGATTTTGATGGAGCTTTGTTCGCTGAGCTGGATGGTTTGGTCGTGAAGCTTTCATCGTTCTTCTGAACGACATCATCAAATATTCTCCACTATATCATAAACTAGATTTATTCAACATTATTTGGATATTATGAAATTGTTTCACTTTTCATTTTTGAGGTAAAGAGAGAACAAAATATCAAAAGGATAATCACTCTAAACAGTACAATTTAATCTTTCAATAATTAAAACATATTCTATTGGTAAATATACTAACTTGAAACATTCAGAAATGGAATAAAATAATGTTTTTTTTTCATGAATTAATTTATAATCAATATGCTACAATTAAATTCTACTATCAAGAATAGGGCAGTTAACCACTTGGGAATAAATTTTAATTTAATGTTCAATATTAAAAAGATTTGAGGGTGGTGATAAAAATAAAACTTTGTGCCAATATTAAACTTCAACTTATAAACACTAATTTACATGTTAATTACAGAAGATAAGATTGTTAATCTTTTCGATCGGAGAGATTTTATTTTGTTCACTTGAAATGATTATTGAAAAGACTGTGTTTCTTCTGCTTCTGATAAGATAGGTTGTTCATGCTGAAATTTTTCCACTCGAATTCACAATTTCATTAAATGATAAACCCACAATATATATAGGTGAAAGGTTAAAAATTGAAAGTTTCTACCGTCCAAGTCATATATAATTTGTATTTTAAATGTCATACAATACAGTAACGGGTTCGACATCTTAATTCTGTTGACCACAGGACGACGAATGCAATCTATTTCATTAATTAACGTCTATCGACACCTTGCGACCTAATAAGATGACGCTAGATCTAAGTTAATTTGATTTAATAACTGAGAAACTAAACATTGTAAAACCTTACTAATTTGAAAATCAACAAAAGATACATGAAACCACATAGTCATCAAGAATTAGGGTTGAAAAGGTTAAGTGTAGATACACAAGTATAAGTAGTTAAAAAATATGCAGGAAAAATTACCTACTGTTCAATTTATACGATTATGTAAATGTTGAGGATCCAAAACTTTCATTACTAGTAACGTATACCATAGTTCGATGCTGGTTAATATTTTAAAGTTTTTAAATCTTCGTTTTTTGTACAAAAATTATTTGGCTAATAATTTGCATAAGAAATGAAGCGGTGATCTCAGCAATATATACACTATTTTATCAGTTGTATTGGCTGACATTAAAGTGGCTGGTATTTTTCATAGGCCATATTGATGAATTTTGAGGGTTTGTCCATTAGTATTAAAAAAGAATCGACTTGAATATTATTGAAATGCGTACTCAATATACCTAAGTAAATATTTTTTTCGCCCAAGTATATGAAAATGTACTACTCTGAGAAATAAGTCATTTCTGGTAGTGGTCATGTTAAAATTTGAATCTAAACTAGTAATAGTTTGATTAGTAGAGCTAATTTTTATTAAAGAGGCAAACAGTGTACAAATTATCGACCTTCATTTTGATCCTAAAACGACCGTAGCCGATTATATCATTTTTGAAATTATTCATATTACTGAGAGACAGGTTTGAGGAGTCCAAAGGGAGAAGATGTGAACATTTGTTTATAAACGGGAGGGGAGGATGTGGATAACAAATTTAAACCACAGTTAGTTTAATGTTGTTGACCATGAAACTGCTTATTTAAGGGATTATCATATAAAAATTATCCTTGAGAGTAATCTATTTGCAGTTTCTCATATGACCGATCCTCACTGTCTATATATCACAGCTCCAAAACAAACTGAAATAATTTGGTTTATCCATGTGTAATATGAAATGTAGTGTCATATTTCACTTGTTGCCAACAGAAACATATTCTCTTAAACGTCAATTCATCGTGTCTGACTCAGTTAATAAAGTAACACACAAGCAATCAATGTGTTTTAATGCATTCCAATCACATATAATTACAGAGATGTTCACAATATATTAGCTGTTCATTATACTTATATTAAATATATACGTTGATCATAAAATTGAGAATGTCAAATAGGTTCCCATGTATTCCTTTGACAAAAACTATCTAATCAATGTAATCTATGCTTAGGAAGTGATCACTAAAATTTTAATTGTGACAAATTCCATTTTTAGAAAATTAGAAGTATTCTATATTCCTGTTCTTTTTCAAAAAAAAAGGACAAACAAAATATTTTAATGTATGCGTGTGTTCTATTTAAGTGGAATACATTTTTTTTTAAATAAACAATTAAATTGGATAGTAACGAAAAATAAACAAAGTAAAATAAAACCGGACAAATAGAATTATTTAAAAACCCAATTACCTACTACAACTAATACTAATCTTACTCTTAGTAATACTACTACTACTACTACTACAGTAAACTGTAATATCTTATGATAATCATGATGTTGGTGTTCATAACAAACTTATTTAATTATAACATTTTTTTCTCCAGGTTGCATAAAAAAAAACAAAATATTGTAATAATTTATTCTGTTCTTACTAATTTCTCTCTCTTTCTTTTTATTCTCTTGTTCATTCTTTTTGTCCTATTTTTATCTTCTTCACTTTGTATACCGTCAATAATTACATTTGTTTACATATATGTATGTATGTATGTATGTATGCATGTAAGTGTACATCTAAGTGTTAAGAAAAATTGGTTTTGCAAATTGTTTTCATTACTACAACAGTCTATTATATAGATAGATATATTTCCTATGATACGCACATATTATTAAATATTAATGCATGAATAATTATTATAATACTATTACTACTTAACTCCACATTAAGTAGAAAAATGAGGAAAAAAATCTTGGAAAAAATGTCAGTCACAAAAATACCGTAACATACACAAATAACAATGTGTACAACTTCACTTTTTTATCGTTATAGTGGGTTCATTTTTTTTACAAAATACCTGAAAGTGGGCAAGAAACCTAGACCTCTTTAAATTTTACTATTTTATATATACAAGAAAGAAAATAGATTCTCAAAATGTATATTTACATAGTTCGTATTTTCTGGATTCAGTATGGCGATTATAGGCCATTTTGTCAATTATATATTCCCGTATCTGTCATATTCTACAAGTGTTTACACAATTCTCTTTATTATTATTACCATCATTACATTATTTAATGCATAGTTGGTGTATTGTATTACTGGATAGGTTTATACATTGTATAAAATTACATATGCATATACGGACAAGTATATGGGCCAAATCTGATTACTTTCTTGTAATTCACTATTGATACTGATGCCAATAATAATCACAAACAAACATACTATTCAACTCAAAAACAATAATAATAACAATACACTAGAATATACAATTATGTTGTAACATACATGTATGTATATATACACCTATTTCCCATCAACAATAGGTGCAATATTTTCATTAAAAAATAATAATTTCTTACACACATAACTCACCGAATTTTTATGAAGCGGAAGCAATGACTGATTGGTGTGACCAATGTAATTGGAACAAAAAAGAAGGGGAAAAATAATAAGTCTAGCATGTGACATATATAGAGTGAAAGAATTACCAGGAAAGGGATTTTATTTTATTTACTTACTACTTTGTTGTTATTATTTTACGACCAAGTTGTTCACATTCTTTTCCGTTTTTAGTTTTTTTTCTATCCACCCTAATCATGAAATATTAATTTCCTTGCTTTTATATTTAATCTGCCTAACCTATCTGCATATCTATCCATCTGTGTTTGCTTTATTCTCTCTCTTTCACTTTCTGCAACTTCTGCCTTACACACGCACTCATACTGTTCATATCATGTGTATACATGTCCCCTAGGTATATTAAATTCAAGGGTAATCAAACCATACAGGAAAATAATCATATTATTATTATCAACAATACTAGTAATGTTTATTCAATATTCAAAAAAATGTAAAACATATTTTGTTTTACTGCATAAGGGGACTGGGTGGGATGATGAAGCGTAGATATAAGATAGTTATTTAGGGTTACCATGTTTGCGAGTGAATAAGATGACTTAAAGGACATGAGAAAGAAATACATAAACGTATAAAAATAAACTACATTTGAACAAGTAACTACCTTGTAGTTTAATCTGAAGGAGAACTAGATTTCCGGCAAGGCCCTTTTTTTATGTTCTTAGTAAATTTTTAAATTGTAGAAAGTAAAATAAACAGTTGATACAAAATAATTCATACAATGACTGTTGAATTCTACAGTTTATTACTATTACTTTAGTTACATTACAATTTTTGCATGTGTACATACTCACTCATAGTAAAAAGGACACTTGAAAATAGGAGAAACCACATATATATATATATATATATTTCTAGATTTTTTTTTGTAAATTAACTCTAACTCATAAATGTAATGAATGTGAGAATTCAATTGATAAAGGAATAATGAAAACTAAAAAACAATGGTAAATAAGATGTCAACTTAGTTCAGGATGTGACCCTAAAGGAGATGAATTCATTCTAATATTTATAAAATGATAATGCAGTTCTTTATAAGCGACTGATTATCAAAACAGTTTAAAACAAAACAATAGAATAGGTAATTTGAATGTATACAAAACAACCGACCATCGTTTAATTAATCTATATTATTTACTCAACTAATCTATTATATATAAATATAATCCTATGTAAAATGGTAGTGATCATTCAACCATAATATCTTTTCTTTATTATCTTGCACTAATATATTTTGATGATAAATAAACAATTACATTTTTCGTGGATTTTTACATGTGAAGTCACGCGTGGCATTGCAAAAAAAAACAACATTCCCATCCGAAAGCTTACTTCAAGTCATTCAATAAAACATTTTTTTGAAGTTGAAACAAAACAAGGTATTCAAATGTTAAGATGCATATTTTTTGGAACATTTATTAGACCTAAAATGGATTCCAGGAGTAGGAGTAAGGACTCTTGACTAGCAAAAAAGCACTGAATGATTTAGGCGAATTGACTAATATTAGGGAATGTAAATTATTAAATATTAGCTATGGTGACTGTAAGTCCTCAAATCAATAACCAGTAGAGTTATGATCGAGTATTGATGATTAGTCCCACACTAAGACGAAAACCTTGAAATTACAAAAAATAATTTGCAGCATTTCAAACTAGACGTTAAAAACATTCAAATTATATTCAAAAGTTTGTATACTATGGCTCAGTGTATCCCTTTTTTTATTACATTACACGTTTTTAACAGTCCATCTATAATATTTTTAAACAGTTAAATACCATACTAGATTTACGTACTTCATTGGTCTATAAAACTCATGAACATCAAAGTAACACAATAAAATCTACAGGTTATTAGTATTGAAATGAATGTTTGAAGGTATACAATTCGTGAAATACTTTAAATTTTGTCTAGTCAATCAATATCTTACAGAAAATCCTAGTAAATTTCAATTATGCTTCCAGGTTTTCCATGGTGGTCTAGCTTCAATTGATTCATGCTTTCAACTATGAAAATACCGAAATCTCAACAAAACCCCTTCTAATTGTAAATACATTTTTTGCACTTTCTTAGTCTAATCAGTCAGACTCTTAAAATACCATTAATTTTAATCACTTTTTTATTTCCAGAATTACATATTTACTTGTTACCAGCCCAAGAATGAAAGCTTCAACCATGTAATTGTCTTCTGATTTATTCACAGTTCAAGAATAATAGAGTTGACTAACCAATTAGTATCTCAACCACATGAGGCTTAAACTTAACCAGTTAATAATAATCGAAATTGTAAGCAAAGATGGACAGTGACTAGCAGTGGAATCCAGGACGCGCGTTTCGTCCTATCAGGACTCAGTGGTCGAGTGGATAATGCGATGGCGCTTGAAGCGAAAGGTACTGGTTTCGAGTGCCAGAGTGAAAATCAACTCTGAGATGCAGGTACATCCAGCTGACAAGTCCCAAATAGGACGAAACGCGCGTCAAACTGGATTCCACTGCTAGCCACTATCCATCTTTGCTTACAATGCTTGTGAATTAAGGCTATATCGAGGCAATACGCACAGTATGCACATATGCTAATAAGAGACTGACTAGTTGCAGTCCTAAAAACATCAATGGGAAGATTCAAACAAACAATACTAAATGAAATTAATAATCAAAATGTTTTGTGGTCTGAATAAATAAACTCGTTTCAACATTACAGTTGTTCGCGCGTTTCGTCCTATTTGGGACTTGTCAGCTGGATGTACCTGCATCTCAGAGTTGATGTTCACTCTGAGACTCGAACACAGTACATTTCGCTTCAAACGCCATCGCGTTACCCATTTAGCTACTGAGTCCTGATAGCCACTTGCTTGTGCAATGGGGTGAAGTTGAAATTTACTTATTATTGTTTGTTTGGATCTTCCCATTGGATCTTCCCACTATCCATATTTGCTTACAATGCTTGTGAATTAAGGCTATATCGAGGCAATACGCACAGTATGCACATATGCTAATAAGAGACTGACTAGTTGCAGTCCTAAAAACATCAATGGGAAGATTCAAACAAACAATACTAAGTAAATTACAGTTGTTCGTTTTCAATAATCAATAACAACTTCCATGATAATTTACATGCAAGAAGATGATCTTAATGAACACAAACATAACTATGATAAAGAATTGAAACTTTATACTAATTCTTTATCATGTGCTTAACTGATTATAAACTCTATTGCTATACCTTTTTTGTAAACTAAGTATAAATTATCATAATATTGATAATTGAAATAAACAAACAAATATTTATTCCATCAAAATACTTTATCATGTAAACAATAAAAAAAAGATTCTTTAAGTTTATACTCTCCTTTTGGCTACTTTTTTTGTACATGGCATTCAATATGATATAATCATTATTATCATCATTATTAATATTATTATTATTATGATTAGTATAACAATATATGAAAGGTACTGAGAAAAAAAATTATCAAAACAACTATGAAGTTCAATCGTTGATAGTCCAAAGAATCTCTATGTACACAATGGATAGAGACTAGTATACAAACGTACACACAATGTTAGAATGCATGTATACATTATTCCAATAATAAAGCTCACAAACATGTAAATCATATCATTGCAATATATGTAAGTAAATATTTTATTTTAAAAGAAAACTGACTATGTGAGATTTTGCTGATGCGGTAGTTTATCGATCAACATTAGAAGTATTAAAATAACAGCACATATGTTTGTATTTGTATGTGTATATATGTATATGTTTACAGTGTGCTAAGTTATTTACCTGTTTATTTATGTATATTTATATACATAATTTTTTTGAACTGTGTGCCCTATACTCAAACGAAGACAAAAAACAAAACAAAACATAAACTTGACTGTCATGTCTACATTTATCATATTTTTACTCAGAAAATACAAAAAAAATTAAAGTGAGAAGAAACAAAGAAGAGAGAAAAATAGAAAAAAAAGAACTAAAAGGAGAGAATAAATCAGGCTAATTATTTAAGGTATTCCATGATAAAGTATTTACCATCTAGTTTTTTTTTGTTCTTGTTTTTCTATTTAATTCTTATTCTTGCTTCGGTTAACCACATATTATAGATTAAATAAATTTTTAACTACATTTGTTTACTGATTTTGTGAACACAAGGTGAAAACATGGATGTTAATTATTTAATGTCGTACATATAGACTAATTTTACCGATAAACTAACTGTAATCGTAATATCGTCTTAGTAATATTAATGTTTAATATGAAGCCATACTCAATCCATTCATGTTGTTATAACTTAAAACGACGCTATGAATGATATTAGGATGAATAAAAAGCTATAAATTAGAAAGAAAAGTAAATGAAGTTAAAATATTTAACAGTCAGATGTAGATTTCGTGTCATTTCCTCAAAAGTTTCTGATCATTAATATTTGTTATTCAAAAGATTTAAACAACAGAGTTCACACTTCACTACATGTCTCAAACCAATGGTCAGTGACTTTGTAGAACGATACCGTCTCTTAATATGATCACCAATATTCTTCATGCAAACAAACCTTGGTTTTAGACAACTTTTGTTATGATAATAAATGGTAAGATAGCATGCATTAATCGTACTCCAGTCACTTTAGTATATATAGATGCACTAAATTAGCATTTATCCTATACTCGCTACATATTATTACTTCAAAACATTAAATCTGATAAGTTGTATAAATGAGTAGCAATAATCCCCCCTGAACTGTTTTTGGAACAAATAGATTGTAACCTAGGTTTTAAAGCAGAAAAATGAACTTGTCAACTTTTGCCACCAAGATTATTTCTGTCCTTTCTAAATCTTTTATTTTCAACTTGGATCGACAAGACAGTACTAATTTGGTGATTGATGTGGTGAAGTATGAATAAGTGTGCTCATCTCAATAACAAAACACAACTTAAGAGAAATTGTTAACGGAACTCACATCAATTGTATTCAATAGTTTAATGGATGCTATAGATGCATGTTGTCGCCAACAATATTCAGCCAGACTATTTTGAAATGTAGGTATTAATGATGTAGAATTTTGAGAGTTACGTTGAATATCAACAGATTCTGATTGACGTTTATGAGTATTGTCACTAGCTAGACATCGTTGCGTAATTTCTGTGAAAATTAACTTTGTAATAGAGGAATCTCGCAGACGAGTAACACCTGAAACTAAAAAAATGTCTTAAGGATTGATGAACAACCATTTTAATTGTCACTGAAAGTGAAATGATGAATTTCATGATTGTAAGTAACCAAAAACTAAAGTTAAATCTTAAGGATAAGATATAAACACTTGGTAATAGTAAAATCTGTGTATGTGTTATTTTTACAAAGAAGGGTTTAATCATCGCAAGAACATCTGACATCTACATTAGTCGGTCTTGAAATTAGTCGTTAGCTACTACTATTCATCAGGATTGGAAGGACTTCATCAGAACAAACTGACTTTGTTGTTTTATGAAAGCATTGGCTGTATGATTCATTGCCAAATATCTCAAAATACTATCCCCTTTTCGCTGGAAACTGGGACAAAAATCAGGAGCAGGACGAAGTAT
>NW_017386184.1:0-52685 GCF_000237925.1 Schistosoma mansoni | reverse complement strand
TCTGCTTAATTGACTGTGAGTCAAAACAGAACTTCTGAAACCGTGTTTATTTTTTACATGTAAATATTCCAAGTCCGCTTTTGTTTCTATTCATTATTTATGTTTTCCTGGTGGGTCTCCCTGACAAATAAGATGTTCTTCTCCTTGTCTTTTCCCCCCTTACTTATACATGAGATTTATTCCTAACCATTCAAAGGTTGCACTTAAAAACACAATGTCTTGTATCACACTAAAATAAATTGACTCTTCATTTTCATTATATTTCCAGAACGTAAATGTGACCCGTGCAAATTAATATTTGACGATTGTTCTCTGAAATCAATCCGGACTTTAATAGCACCATTGTAAACTATTCTGTATAAACGCTTATTCCACCATCAAATTTTACAGCGTTAATGATTTTTTCGTTCATTTTTGTTATATATATATATTACTGTTGTTTCTTATACATCTTTACAAAAATACTGACTATATTATTAACACATTAAATCTGTGGTAAGCAAGATAAAGTTGTTAACAGATCTAAACAAGACAGAGTAAACATGGACTTACGTTAATGAACGTAATTTTTAAAATATAGCCCTATACTTTTACAACCATCAATGTATTTGAGTCAATATCTAGATAAGCGCCATTTCTGTAAGCAATATAAAAGTTGGCGCTATGCGACAAACAACTCATTATCGAGAAGTAACGCAGATCAGATCTACAGTTGTCTACAACAAAAAATATTGCAGTGAATGAATGATCATTCAGTTCGGAGCATAAATTTTACCGAATTTCTCAATGTTCCTTGTTAGGATTCGTCAGTTAACAAATATAGCAGGTGTCTAGTAGGAAGAACTGTGGATCTTTTTGATATATGAATGGTATCAAGTCAAGCGTAGGAGTGGGTCATATTTTCCGTGTATCTGCATTTGGTGGGACTGAGAAAAAAGAGATGGCGAAGGACAAGCCGTGGAGCGCACAAACTTTATGACTACCGGAGTTAAATCACCTGCAATCGGGACATTAAGGCAAGATTAACTAAAATTGTTCCCTCTTGTTAAGTAGACGTTTAAGCAAGTAAATTTGTGTGAATGAGAGAGAAAAATCGAACAGTATGGTGACAAACGGACACAAGACTATATGAATTGTAGTGATTCCCCTTGATCACAAGGGGAAGGTCGACATCATTTACCTTGATTTCTCAAAAGCTTTTGATAGACTCAACCATATGTCTTATCACAAAGCTTAAACGATTGGGTATGAAACCACCTCTAATTGACTTCATGTCTAAAAAATCGACATTTTAAGGTCAGGGCTAACTTCACTTTCTCTCAGGCTATGGAATATCTCAGTGGGGTCCCCTAGGCTCATTACTAGGACCTCTACTCGTCTTGATTTATATAAACAATTTTCCACAACAAGTATCGTCTAACTTATTGCTTTTTGCTGATGATATGAAACTTTGGAGAGACATGCGCAACCAAGAGGATATAGTGACACTTTAGGAGGACCGAACTCGACTTCAAAGTTGGGCAGACGACAACGGACTAACCTTCAACACTTCAAAGTGCAAAGTAGTCCATCTGAGACATGTTACAGACTATAGTCAAAACTTAGGAAACTCCTCTCTAGAAGTATCACAAGTCGAAAAAGATTTAGGAATGTTGGTACCGTAAGACTTGAAGTCGTGAGCTAACTACGACAAAAACGTATTTCAAGCAAACCTTGCACTGGTAACATTGAAGCGCATTTTCAGCCAGTTTAACGGTAGAACTTTCCACATAATCTTCAACAGTTTTATTCGTCCCCGTTTAGAGTACGGAAACATAGTATTCCCTCCCTCCCCCCAAAAGGATAAGGACACTCTGGAACGTATCGAACGTCGAGCCACGAAATCAGTTCGGGGACTCAAATTCAAACCTTACGAAGAGGGCCTCCAATCACTTAGCCTTTACCCGTTAGAGTACAGGTGTCTTAGAGGTGACCTTCTTATGACTTACAGTATCCTTAATACTTCTGGTCATCCCCTTAAACATCTTCTTAAGTCTAGTCACAACACTAACCTAAGAGGTAACACCTAGAAACTGGAGACCCAAAATAGCAGAACAGACTGCAGACACATCTACTCCGTAAGAGTTGTCAAATTCTGGAATTCACTGAGGACTGAGCTAGTCCAAGCGACTTCCCTGGAGTCCTTTAGGAGGAAACTTGATTTATTCTTAAGGACTAAGGATAACATATTATTTGAACCATTTGACCTCTGATTCTGAATCGACTCTTGCGCTACAGTTATGAGCAAAGTCTTTGGGTTCTTTAAGAAGACGGGTTTTAACTCATGCAAGTTCACTTGGTTCATAATTATTAAAGAATAGCTTCAGTGGCGTGTTTCCACGGTGTACGTGTCAATAGTATGCATTATTTAGTACAATTCAGAAGACGCAGAATGTTACAAATTCGTTAAATAGGAGTTGAGGGTCTACCTCAATGACTGTGTCCTGGGAGCTGAATAGCTTGCTTTGTAGTACATTCTGCGTTCGATAGCGAGAAAAGAAATACTGTCTGTTCCACGGGTCCTCTAATGTGGGACACCAAAATTAAACTTCTATCCGCTGTGTGATTTCATCTACAAAATTAGTAGGATCAGTGCGTCAAACTTTAATATTCCTGGTTGTCATACTAACTTAGGTCGCCTCGTTCTAAACCATCACTATGCACTTGTAGTTGAGTAAAGCATCCCTCACATCGGTTTTTCTGCCAGTGTTCGGAAAACCTTTGAATTTTGTTGTCATCTCTATCAAACAAGGTCATGTCATCTTCCCTTGCCAAGGTCTATAGACTGTCCATAGTAGTAAAGAAATGTACTTGCTAAATCTACTTGTAGCTTCGAATGTTGACGGTTTTACGAGTTCATCGTCTCATAATTTCTAGATCGAATGCTCTGTCTGACCACAGCTTAGAATTAACGAGGTCAACGTAATGCAATAATTAGCGCACGTTGTAATAGTGCCAACCACTTTAGAGTAAGTATTTTCTATATTTCGCTCCCTTGTCTTTGTCGTATGCCTCATAACATCTATGCTTCTAATCGAGTGGTGAGATAAAACTATATGATTTTCTTAGGTTGCCAAGCTTTCAATTTAAAACTAGTCTGGAAATAAGTGGGGCCGTTTTAGACCCTGCATACTTAATAGTAGTCGGTGGATACAGTATATTTTTCCCTCATTGAGTCTCATTCGAATTGCTTCAACCCTTAAAAACCTGTGTAATCATTTGTATTCTCACTGTGGACGGACTAACGTACCTGTTTTTCATAAGCCCCCGACATCTACTATTGTCGTCTTACTTTTGTGAAAGAACTTTCTCACATCGTATAAATCATTAGTCCATGGTAAATGTGTACTTAGCTCTTCACAGAAATATTAGAATATTTTCTTATGTAAAAAGCATATGGATAATTGTTTCGCTAGCGTAAAACCATGTAGTGAAGTATATCCACTCTTATATGAAGTGAACTTGTGCATCCTCGGACTCCGTGTGAGATTTAAAATGCCAGTCTTAAGTAAGGGTAGTGGTTGTTTTCAACTTCGTTTAATGTTGTACGTAGTAGCACCGGAAAAACTAAGCCCTTCGAGTGTCTGTTTTCTTGTTGCTGTTTAGTGTGACTTAGTCAGCCCACTAATCATTAGTTTGTATCCTTGTCTTATGCCATTGTAAGGTAATTTATGGATATATAATCTTCCCTTTTAGATGGTTTAGGTATTCGTTTCTTTACGACCACTTCTGGATGCTTAGTGGAGGAGCCCATTGTTCTAAGCAAGTTGAAACGAGGAACTGGTGGGAGAGCTTCATTTAATGGCATAACCGTGACCGTGTTTGGTGGTACTGGATACTTAGGTCGGAATTTAATGGCACAACTAGCCAAAACTGGAACACAGATTATTCTTCCATACAGATGTGACCCTCATATGATCAGAGATGTAAAAGTTATTGGAGATCTGGGGCAAGTTTTATTTTTGGTACGTAATTCTTAGGGCTACTTTTTTATATATACAAACGTGAATGTAGAGTTCATGTGTATTCAGAAACATTCAATATTTATCTCGAGATTGATTGGATTCTTCTGTCTACTTATTTTTTATCTTTCTCGTTTTTTTTTGGGGGGGGGGAAGGGTAGCGCTTCAACCGCTCTTCCCAATGTTGTTATATAGAGCTGTTCGCCATCACACATTTTTCGCAATAAATATGTGAATTAAAGGCCCTTTCACCTGAATTTAATATTCCTTTTAGCGAACTTAATGAATAGATCATCAAACTGTTATCATTAGGTTATATGATCTAATTGATTTGAAACCTAAACAATCCTGTGACGCTGAAAATTTTAAAAGTCAACTTTACTGTGAAGAAACAGATTTTCGGTAAAGTTATCCTTCAAATGCATTGTTGCACTGCCATATTCGCTGAAAGTTTACTACATTTTTTATCCCTGCCTTATATTATTTCGTCAGTTTCGGGACCGGACTTTCGGACTTTGTTTGGGAGCGTGGAAGTTCATGTGTCGACGATTTTCTTATAAATTTGTGTACGTTTATGAAATAAAACAGCATTTCATCCTCATATGGGGTTCAAATACCGGTACTAAATCGGTTTTCCGACTTTGAATGGTACTTCGGTTATATGGTCATTGTTTGTTGGTTGAACCAGTTATATTGTATCCTTTGAGACAATGACAAACTCACTCAAATATCTTAAATTTATGTTCAAATGTAGCAACTTGTAGTTTGACGGTGATTTTTAGAACTTTCCGCTGTTGTGATCACAAAGTGTAGAAATCTGTTTTCTGGATACTCAGTTTGTTTATTTTTATGCATACATTTTCTTTATGATTGTCTATATATATATATATATATATATATATATATATATATATATATATACAGAATTCAGCAATCCCTGCTACCCCCCTTCATGATAAAAATGTTAATAATTATTAATGCAGCGTTACTATCTATATTTTGGAGAACTAATATGATGCTTACATTAAATTTGTAGCCTTTTGATTTGAAAGATGATGAGTCCTTAAGAAAGGCTATGAAGTATAGTGATGTGGTCATCAACCTAACAGGCACAGAATCTGACACTAGAAACTTTACTATCGAACATGTACACATTGATGCGGCCTCTCGAATTGCAAGGATATCTAAAGAGTTAGGAGTTCAGCAACTGGTCCATGTATCTGCACTGTGTCAAAATAAGAATCCTCCGAAATATGTTCGAAAGCATTCTCGATTTATGGTATCTAAAGCAATTGGTGAAGAAGAGGTTCTGCGTGAACGTCCAGACGCTACAATTTTCAGACCAGCTGAAATATGGGGACCACATGATCGTTTTTTGTGTTATTTTGCTTCAAGACGTAAGTTAAATTGTTTCTTTTGAATACTTTGTTCACTTACTAAGATCATAGTCTATGATTTAAGCGTAGCAGAACGTCTATTATTAAGTACTGTAGAGAAGTCTATTTAAATATATTTGTGTTCCCTACTCACTTTTCGGTTTCTAGTTTCGAGATATATGTATAAGTAAAGGTTTTTTTCTCAATTCCCACAACTATTTGCGTAACATTAGTGTTTACCTCCTTGACATAGTGATTTAGACATCACAGGAGTTCTTTATGTTACCGAAAATACCTCGCACTTAGCATCTTCCTAATTTCCCATCTGTTAACTTTATCAGTTCAATGGACGGTTATGAAACATACCTCCAAGTAATTAGATGTCTAAAGTCACAATGTAGATTATATTATTAACTATGTTTTATCCAGTGAATAAGTTTACAATTGCTCATCTGTTTAGGTCATATACTCGACTTGTACAGCCTCTTATGTTATGGGAAATAAATGCCTTGTTTACAGGTTCATTAGATTTTGTCTCATTTTACAGATCTCAGTTGTGTTATCCATGTAGACTTGTAAGGTCACGGACTAACAAAAGACTGTCTGACGTGACCTTAAGCCGTTTTATACACAGACAGGTAGTGATTCTAACAGATATTCGTACAATCAGTCAGTCAGTCAGCTACAACGTAGGACCAGGCACATATGTGCATCTGTCCAAGTTGCCATACCTCGTTACCACAACAAGATCAACACTGGATTCATAGAAGTAGTTAATTTAGTGGTGGTAGTATATAAAGAAAGGTTGTATATAAGGATATAGTATAGGAAGGAAAAAAGTTATGAAGCAATTTTAATCTCATAGCTTAAGGGAAGACAGAAAGTGTATACACCTACGCCATTGTGATCGATTATGAGCTATGTCACCTAGAGTCTCTAACCATTGGTTACGATAGTCACGCGGATCCCAACCAGGTAGTCTGCATCTGCCAACATGGCTCAGACTAGAAGTTAGTGACTTCAGGCACTCCCGACCGTTGCTGCTACCTTGACGTGGTGGTCGGGCTTGCCTATCATGATGATCCAATCGAGCTATGCTGGCTGGAACAATCGTTCCTCAAGGTCCTAACATGCCAGACAGGTCGGTTGAAGAGCGGTAAGACTAAAAGCAGCAATCCCAAGGTCCGAAGGCGAAGTCGTACTGCCGACTGTACAGAGGTGTGACGGCAGTAAGGTGTTTCCTTCAGACAACCAGCATAACGGCAATGCTGCTTTCCCACAAGGAGGGGTGGGGTTAGAAAAGGTCGACCCTAAAAATGCACACCTCGCCTTATTCCACGGATATCCGTCTCCGGAGGTAAGGCCCCAACAAGTACGGAGCTAACACAAAAACTACCCACAAAAAGGTCGCGTGTGACCGACCTCAAGCAGGTGTCCCTTGGGCACTGCGGTCACGCTCTCAGGTCATTAAGACCACTTCTAACCCAATTTCCTTTACAGGTACCCCTAGAAGAACCCTTCCACGGTGTGGGCAACCGGGAAGTGATAACTGCCCTCATACCTCTAACAACACTCAAGACCACTGTATTCATAATCAATCTCCTTCTTCAATTCCTACTATTCCTTCTACCTTGACTTTCAACACTAAACTTCCTCTTTCGGTCTCCTCCTAAAGTGTCACCATGGCCAACGATTCTAGTGCGCGAAACACTGTCCCGGGTCTACTAAAACCTCGCTCCAAACTACACATTGGAGCCTTCAACGTACGTACCCTATGCCAAATCGGTCAACAGGCCTCCTTAGCTAAAACCCTAGAATCTCGTACCATTGATGTATGCTGTGTCTCCGAAACACACGTACAGGATCCTAGTGTAGTCATTCACTTGACCTCACCTCGCCAAAATGTACAGCCAACGAAACACACCCTCCGTGTATCTGGCGACCCGTTGGCTAGTTCTCGTTGACTTGCAGGTGTAGGCATAGCACTAAGTACAAGGGCAGAACAGGCACTACTAGAATGGATCCCCGTTAACAGTCGCCTGTGTGCTGTCCGGCTAAATGGCTCCGTAAGAACTCGGAAGGATAGGGACACACGTCGTTGCCTTTTCGTCGTTTCTGCCTACGCTCCCGCTGACTGCAGCCATGATGAAGTGAAAGATGACTTTTACAGAAAGCTCTCTGAGCTTCTTCAGAAAGCCAAGCGCTCAGACATAGTAGTCGTAGCGAGTGACTTTAATGCCCAGGTAGGCAGCTTAAATCAAACAGAAAGACATTTAGGTGGATATTTTAGTATTCCGGCCCAACGAACCGATAATGGTGATCGTCTGTTGCAACTATGCTCAGACAATCGTTTATTTTTAGCAATCACTAATTTTAAGCATAAGGAGAGACATCGTCTAACATGGCGACCACCTGCACCAAACCAACGATGGACTCAAATAGACCATATTGCCATCAGTCATCGTTGGAGAGGCTCGATAGAAGATTGTAGCTCGTATTGGAATACTTGTTTAGACTCTGATCACGCTTTAATACGAGCGCGCATTTGTCTGCGCCTCAATGGACGCAGGAAAATTACACTAAGAAGACCCATTAGGATTGAACTGGAGGACGAAAAAGCCAAATGCGAATTCCAGAAACAACTGAGTTCACATTTAGGCGGTTCTGTAAACGAGACTGACCCAGATGCTGCTTGGAAAGACACACGAACAGTTGTGGAAACAGCAGTAACATCTATTAGTTATTTAAACCATAGGGTTCCAAAAAACCAATGGATTTCTTCTAAGTCTATTTCACTGATGGATTCGCGTAAACTCATCCCATCAGGCTCTGAACACGACGAAGAGCGTAAACAAATTAGATCTAGGTTAACTAGAAGTCTAAGGAACGATCGTGAGCAGTGGTGGGCAACGAAAGCAAAAGAGATGGAAAAGGCAGCGGCTGTAGGCAACACCAGACAACTATTCAGACTAATAAAAGAAACCGGAATTAAGAAGTCAAGTGTAAGTGAGACAATCTCGGAAAAAGACGGAACCCTTATCTGCTCTCAACCCAAACGTTTAGAACGATGGGCGGAACACTTTAAGGAGCAGTTCAGCTGGCTTTCAGCTACTGCACAACTACCTACTATTCCCAAACAGTCTGAATGGAACATTGAAGTACGCCCCTCGACCCTACCTGAATTTCAAAAGGCTATAATTAATCTGAAAAGAGGAAGAGCAGCTGGTCCAGATGGATTGGCTCCAGAGGTCTGTATGGTGGCCCAATTTAAGCGACTAGGTTAACTAATATTCTGGCTAAAATCTGGGAGTTGAACGTAATCCCATCCGACTGGGCACAATCACTTATTGTCCCAATATATAAGGAGGGGCTAAAATCATCCTGTGATAACCATAGAGGGATTAGTCTGATAAACATAGCATCTAAAATACTAGTCTCAATAATTATCGGACGCCTAACTAAGACTCGTGAACTGCAAACACGAGAAAATCAGGTTGGCTTCAGACCTGGTCGTGGCTGTATCGACCACATAATCACTATTCGTCAAGTTTTAGAGCACAGACATGCTTATCGGCGTCCGACAATGATAGTTTTTCTTGACTTGACACGTAACACGTGGCCCAACCATCTCAGTCGATGAAGATTCATGACCTCATCAACCGATTTACCATCATTCCCTAATACCCTGCGTCTAACCTCACTATTACTTACCTGGTGATCCCAGCAGATGCGAGCAATATTTCTAAGGCATCTGTGGTCAAATACTAGTAACCTACGAGTATCTTCTACTCTTAATGGCCATGTTTCACAGCCGTAAAGTAGAACAGAGCGAACTGCTGCGCAGTATACTCGACCCTTAATTGATAGACGGATATCTCGTCTTCGCCATAGGTGACGTAATTTGGTAAAAGCCAAACGAGCTTTTTGAATCCATGCTGAGATTTCGTCAGATACCAACCCATTAGGGCTGATCAGATTTCCGAGATAAGTGAAGTTGTCGACGCGTTCGACTACTTCGCTCCCTATCCTTAGTTCTGGTGTTGACGCAGGCCAGTCCTGGATTAACAATTTACATTTAGATGGGGAGAAACACATCCCAAACATCCTGGCATTATTACCCAGTTCTAACAGAAGACTCTGCATTTTGTCAGAGTCTTCACCAAACAGGACTATGTCATCTGCGTATTCTAAGTCGATAAATGAACCTCCTGGTAGAAGATCAATTCCTGAAAATTCAGTCGACGAGAGTGTTATTTCCAGCAACAGGTCTATAATGAAGTTAAACAAAAATGGGGATAGTGGACAACCTTGACGGACACTACTTGAGGTTGTAAAATCAGATGACAGTTCGCCATAAGCTCTCACTCGACTGGTAGTGTTCGAGTAAATAGCCTTCACAAGGTTTATGTACTTCTCAGGTACACCTTTTAATGATAGACACTACCACAGAACCTCTCAGTCTACAGAGTCAAATGCTGCTTTCAAGTCAAGAAAAACTATCGTTGTCGGACGCCGATAAGCATGTCTGTGCTCTAAAACTTGACGAATAGTGATTATGTGGTCGATACAGCCACGACCAGGTCTGAAGCCAACCTGATTTTCTCGTGTTTGCAGTTCACGAGTCTTAGTTAGGCGTCCGATAATTATTGAGACTAGTATTTTAGATGCTATGTTTATCAGACTAATCCCTCTATGGTTATCACAGGATGATTTTAGCCCCTCCTTATATATTGGGACAATAAGTGATTGTGCCCAGTCGGATGGGATTACGTCCAACTCCCAGATTTTAGCCAGAATATTAGTTAACCTAGTCGCTTAAATTGGGCCACCATACAGACCTCTGGAGCCAATCCATCTGGACCAGCTGCTCTTCCTCTTTTCAGATTAATTATAGCCTTTTGAAATTCAGGTAGGGTCGAGGGGCGTACTTCAATGTTCCATTCAGACTGTTTGGGAATAGTAGGTAGTTGTGCAGTAGCTGAAAGCCAGCTGAACTGCTCCTTAAAGTGTTCCGCCCATCGTTCTAAACGTTTGGGTTGAGAGCAGATAAGGGTTCCGTCTTTTTCCGAGATTGTCTCACTTACACTTGACTTCTTAATTCCGGTTTCTTTTATTAGTCTGAATAGTTGTCTGGTGTTGCCTACAGCCGCTGCCTTTTCCATCTCTTTTGCTTTCGTTGCCCACCACTGCTCACGATCGTTCCTTAGACTTCTAGTTAACCTAGATCTAATTTGTTTACGCTCTTCGTCGTGTTCAGAGCCTGATGGGATGAGTTTACGCGAATCCATCAGTGAAATAGACTTAGAAGAAATCCATTGGTTTTTTGGAACCCTATGGTTTAAATAACTAATAGATGTTACTGCTGTTTCCACAACTGTTCGTATGTCTTTCCAAGCAGCATCTGGGTCAGTCTTGTTTACAGAACTGCCTAGATGTGAACTCAGTTGTTTCTGGAATTCGCATTTGGCTTTCTCGTCCTTCAGTTCAATCCTAATGGGTCTTCTTAGTGTAGTTTTCCTGCGTCCAGTGAGGCGCAGACAAATGCGCACTCGTATTAAAGCGTGATCAGAGTCTAAACAAGTATTCCAATACGAGCTACAATCTTCTATCGAGCCTCTCCAACGATGACTGATGGCAATATGGTCTATTTGAGTCCATCGTTGGTTTGGTGCAGGTGGTCGCCATGTTAGACGATGTCTCTCCTTATGCTTAAAATTAGTGATTGCTAAAAATAAACGATTGTCTGAGCATAGTTGCAACAGACGATCACCATTATCGGTTCGTTGGGCCGGAATACTAAAATATCCACCTAAATGTCTTTCTGTTTGATTTAAGCTGCCTACCTGGGCATTAAAGTCACTCGCTACGACTACTATGTCTGAGCGCTTGGCTTTCTGAAGAAGCTCAGAGAGCTTTCTGTAAAAGTCATCTTTCACTTCATCATGGCTGCAGTCAGCGGGAGCGTAGGCAGAAACGACGAAAAGGCAACGACGTGTGTCCCTATCCTTCCGAGTTCTTACGGAGCCATTTAGCCGGACAGCACACAGGCGACTGTTAACGGGGATCCATTCTAGTAGTGCCTGTTCTGCCCTTGTACTTAGTGCTATGCCTACACCTGCAAGTCAACGAGAACTAGCCAACGGGTCGCCAGATACACGGAGGGTGTGTTTCGTTGGCTGTACATTTTGGCGAGGTGAGGTCAAGTGAATGACTACACTAGGATCCTGTACGTGTGTTTCGGAGACACAGCATACATCAATGGTACGAGATTCTAGGGTTTTAGCTAAGGAGGCCTGTTGACCGATTTGGCATAGGGTACGTACGTTGAAGGCTCCAATGTGTAGTTTGGAGCGAGGTTTTAGTAGACCCGGGACAGTGTTTCGCGCACTAGAATCGTTGGCCATGGTGACACTTTAGGAGGAGACCGAAAGAGGAAGTTTAGTGTTGAAAGTCAAGGTAGAAGGAATAGTAGGAATTGAAGAAGGAGATTGATTATGAATACAGTGGTCTTGAGTGTTGTTAGAGGTATGAGGGCAGTTATCACTTCCCGGTTGCCCACACCGTGGAAGGGTTCTTCTAGGGGTACCTGTAAAGGAAATTGGGTTAGAAGTGGTCTTAATGACCTGAGAGCGTGACCGCAGTGCCCAAGGGACACCTGCTTGAGGTCGGTCACACGCGACCTTTTTGTGGGTAGTTTTTGTGTTAGCTCCGTACTTGTTGGGGCCTTACCTCCGGAGACGGATATCCGTGGAATAAGGCGAGGTGTGCATTTTTAGGGTCGACCTTTTCTAACCCCACCCCTCCTTGTGGGAAAGCAGCATTGCCGTTATGCTGGTTGTCTGAAGGAAACACCTTACTGCCGTCACACCTCTGTACAGTCGGCAGTACGACTTCGCCTTCGGACCTTGGGATTGCTGCTTTTAGTCTTACCGCTCTTCAACCGACCTGTCTGGCATGTTAGGACCTTGAGGAACGATTGTTCCAGCCAGCATAGCTCGATTGGATCATCATGATAGGCAAGCCCGACCACCACGTCAAGGTAGCAGCAACGGTCGGTCGTACAATCAATGCTAATACTTTATTTTCTTAGGGATCATATCTCTCTGTTCCTGCTCCTATGTACCAATTTACTGTGATATATCAAATTAATGCAGCAATAAAGTGGATATTCCTATAATCATTCCATAATATCTTTACTTACACAAATTGTAGGCTAAACTTAACTCAAATTCTAATGAAACTTCATCATGAGTGGACAGATTAAGTATACTGTATCGTTAGGCCACAAAACCAGGTTATTTACGGGATGATGGTTAATCTGGTTTCAAAGTCGGGAACAGTGATAAGTAGCCTGAAACATCGTTTGCTGTAGACTACGCTTGACCTACCCCAACTTCAAAGTAACAGATGCACTAAAGGTATCCAGTTAGGGCGAGTAGACGCATGGTTCATGAATTAGTCTGGTTGCCGACATCTTTCCGTCATTCTCTTTCTGGTTAACTCTTCTAAGTTGCATTATAGAGTGATTTAGGTGGAGGTGGATAGTCTTAAGACCGAGACTCCTCACTGAAAAATTACAATATTATAAACTGTCGTAATTCGAAAAGTTTTGCCAATAAAAGTTAAAGCTCTATTCAGCAGTTGAATAGAAGAGATATATAAGTAGAACACCAACGATTCATTGCTTGTAATCAGTCACTTGCAAATAACGTAGGGTCCCTAGCACAATTGTCTAGTTATCACAACTGATTTGTCATCTATATGTAGTACCCGACAGCTGACCTCAATAGTACTCGTGGTTTCGCCAAACGTTGGTGGTATATATATATATATAATTTCATCTATACCATTTTTATTTCTATTTATTTAAACACATAAATATTGGTACAAGGAAGCACCAGATACATATGCGCCCCACAAATCTCATTCGATTTGCGTGAGGGCTGTGATACTGAAGCAGGTGGTTTTCCTAGGGAGCCACACCCGGAGCCTTTGACCTAAAGGTCTAACCAACAAGGCAGTGGAGCATCGTGAGGAGATGCAGTCCCATGGTAGCCAGTGACCAACAATTGGTTCATACGTTGTTGTGCTGGATAAAGAAAGATTCTAAGAAAGCTAATTTTTATTTAACGCTAGTCAGAGAAACGTTATATATGGTTAGTCATTTTCGATTGTAGCTATATACACCATTGTAATGAAATACCTTGCCTCAGTTGAATTTCACCACAATCTGAAAAGACTTCATATCAAGTGACCCAAGTTCATAAATTTAAACCATATTTAACGAATTAATATAATTCGATATTTGTGTAGTACATGTTTGCCTCATGACTTTGTTTATATTCGATAAATTTTGTTTTAATTATTACTTTAAATAAGTTCGGGACGGATTAACCAGTCGAATTTTTTAAATATAGTTTCATTTTCGATGTTTTCTAAACGATCGATCTCCAACTATGATAATACTTTATTTAAATCTCGGTAAATCTTTATAAGTTCATTGACTGGTTTAAAGCTCGTTGTTGTCATAGTTGGATTTAGAATAGTAAAACTTTCAGTTATCAGATGGGAAATGGAAAGCTGTTCAAGATTATTCACATCTTAGTCAAGTGAAAGTCGGCGTCATGACTCACGAGATTATGTTCATTTTTATAGTTAATAATAAAGTGATTACGTGGAGTTTTAGTCGACAAAAAATCCTACGAGCTGTCTTATTTTGTGTTTTGTTGTCTACTAATTTCCTGTCGGTTTTTGTCAACCGTTATAGACTTCGGGTGGCATAGGTATAAGAGAATATATACTCTTAGCAGTGGTCAGATCTTTTAAAACTTGGGGACAAGCCCAAGTGTCTTCGTGTTTGAAATGAGGACTATTCTGCAATGGTTACCAACTCACTTTATTTTACTTCGTGGAAAATCCAAACACTTTGTTGCTGGGTGGTCATATTTTTTATGATTTAAATTGACTGTCAATTAACCTTTTAGGGATCTTTTTTCGACTTCAAGATTTGTATCTCAAAAGAAGCGTTAAATTCTCAAACGTGTCTTGTTTTACCTAGCACAGGGTACTTATTAGCATATGGATTTTTTTTGAAGTTGGTCGTAAATTTTTTGATTCTATGGATTTTCATATTTATACACTTTGTTCAGCTCGGCGATTCACTAGACTGCAAAGTGTTCATATTCCATTATGGGCTAGTGGAAAAAATACCGTAAAGCAACCTGTTTGTGTACATGATCTTGCTTGTGGAATTGTCAATTCATTGCATAATCCAGAGTCACTAGGACAAATTTATGAAGCCGTTGGTCCTCATCGTTATCGATTAGATGACATGGTAAAATGGATTTACTTCCTTTGTCGATACTTACCTAGTGAGGTATACATAACTCCAATGTCCCCCTTGTTTTTGTAAGTACCTTATATAAATATATCTATCAAAATATTGTCATTCTAGCTTTCCGTTTTTATACAACAATTTGCTCAGTACATTTTGTTGAAAACGGGACTGTCATATATGCATATTATATTTTGAATCATTGATAAGAGCATTTATCCATAGTCAAACCATTGTAATGTGATTTATATGATAAAATACAGAATGAGATGGAAGTAGCCGGATCGATAGTTTGTTTCATGATACTAACTTCCTAAAAGCAAGTATATATATTTTAGAGGTCAGAACTACTGACCAATCGACTAAGCATGTGTTTGAATATTAAAGTCTTTATTTATGTACCAAATACTAAGTCAAAGTAGTATGACTATGGTTTACTTGTTGGCTAGAAAATGAATGATCAATAGTACAAATCAAGGTAAATAAACAGTCAGTGACTACTCACTTCAAGTCTGTCATAACGTTGACTACATTGAATCTCATCTGCATACTTCGTTGAGTTCTTTGATTCAAAAATTTTTCCTGCAGTAGTTTTAAAAAGTATTTCTTTTAAATGGTCAGTTAGTGAGTTCAACTCTTAATAACTATTTTATATTATTTATCACGCCATCATTTCATTCATCTTTTATTTAGTTTGACGTTAGATATTTTCCAGATGTCATATTCAATGTTAAAGTGGGTAAGATATCCTACTTTCAACCACTAACTAGGCCTCCGGTTCGAATCCCTTTCCCACCTCGGTTTGAGGAACCGAGTGTAATCATTAGCCGTTACATCAAGAATTCGGCTCAGAGCCGGGTACTGCAATCTGTACTTGATAAGTGAATCACACTATTTTGTCCTATCTTATCTGAAATTTGATCTTCACTGTATCTATGAACACGGCTGGTACAGATCTGATAAACATTCATCTTTAGTGATTTTGAGACAACTTCGTTATTTTACCTTTTGAATTTGTAGTACCCGATAATGATATCTCATAATCAGAAATTATAGAATTATTCTGCGTATACTAAATTAAGCACACAAAATTAATCAATCAGAATTTTCGAATGCATGGATCAAACTATCTACTAATAAGCTTGAATTATAACGAGCGCTGTAGACAGTTAATTCTAGACAAAAAATAGATTCTAGGTATCTCGAAAGGTTAATGACTACTTGAATGACTCATGTAATACTACCTCTTAGCTCGGACACTTGGAATCTGAGACGGACTGGCGTTTTTGTCTTTAAATTATAGTTATCGCACATTCTTCAATATATAAATGATATTTAAGATGTTTACTCAATTTCATTATTATCTATCATATTTTTAATAAATAACCGTAAGTTATCATGTACACTAGCATAAGTTTAGTAATTTTTCTGTAAAATTAGTTTAGGACAACAACTAGAGTTTACATTTTCGTATAGATGGTCGCATACCTAGTATAGTTCATAAAATTTTCGTATCTTCAAAGCAATATTAAGTCGGGAAGTAGTGTGTTCATATATATAAACTAATCACAGTGGTTAAAAGATCGATATGTCAGTTATGATGCCAATTTTCCAGCATTATGCAAGACTATGTCAGTGTCTACGGACGTGTATTGAGTTCAGCGCTGGCATTTCATGTAGTTGACAGCTGGTTTTTATTGATTCTTTGGTTTATGCAACAGCTAGATTAACGAAAGTGATAGGGTTGATGGTATTTCCAGCCTTCTTTGTTAGTCTTGTTTCCCCTGTATTCACCAGTCAGTGAATGCTTCGCCTTGCAAATAGTACGGTCTTCTTGCTTCTAGCCGAAATCAAACAGATAAGGTGAATATTTAGTATTCGAGACTTAATTCTCTGCAAATTTTGATATTCTTTACATCACGTTTTGTGGCTTGATACTTCTTGAAAAGAGTAAGCAGCGAAACTAGTTCTTGACAATTTTTTGTCGTTCTGACTTCAGGAACTGCAGTGAACCTTCATTCAGTAGTCGGAAAATTATTGCAATAGTTGTTAGCCATTATTCACTTAACTACTAGGTTAGGAACTGTCTGTCAGGGTGAATTGTTTATATGGATTGTCTTATCACTTTTTGTCCACATTCTTTGAATCACTCCATCAATCATTTTCCGTTTTACTGTTCTGTCTTTAAATTAAAATATATTCGTTTTGTCTACTTTTTACTCAGAGCCCGGACTTACATCTATGAAAAGGTTGCTCCCGTTCATTCCTACCTTACTTTTGAACGGTTAGAGAGGGAAAGTGCTACGGATATTTTATCTGGTTACCCAACACTTGATGATCTTAATGTCAAGCTAAGGAAATTGGAGGACCACATTAATCATATTGTATTTCTTCATCGCCGACAGCTCTTCTACTGGGATGCTCTTGGTGAATTTCCGGAGCCGCCTCCTCCCCCTATCCAATTTCAGTAATTTTCTGCTTAATTTGAATTTAATACTTAGAATTCATAGTATGGTATTGTTGTGTGAGAAGTAAATATATACATAAAATCACTCAACATTAATGCAATATTTTAAATTGCCTAATCTATTTATAGCAATGAGTGGTAATGTAGTTATAGAAGTTCAGACTTGAACATGGACCAGTTAAATATGAGCGAAATGATTATGACCAGTGTTTGGTAACGGAAGCAAAGCGGATAGAAAAGGCAATAGTGATGCGTAACGTCCAGCAGTTGTTTTGACTCATCGAAGTAACAGGCGAGTCGGCTGTCAGTGAGATTATTTCAGAAGAAAATGCAGTTGAGGTCCCTTGTCAGTTCAATGAATGAGGACAACTGGCAAGTTACTTTTTCTGGAATAGCCTGACCTCGCTACTATTTCTAAATAACAGGGTCAAGGGGTCGCTACAACCAATCTCCTGCAACTGTAAAGAAGCGTGTTTGGCTAGGTCTCTTAGTCACTCTTCAGGGTTCCCTAGAGATTAGATTAAGGTACCAGCTGGAGGTCATGAGCTGCATTCCATTCTAGCCGGTAGGTGACCGACTGAATTTGTAGGGAACGATTGGTTAAAGCCGTCCCTTGATGGTTACAAAGAGGTCAGACTGGTATCTAGGATATAAATTCCAGTGATCATCTTGAACCGTCGTATAATTAATTGAAGGGACCCAAGCAAATTTAGGATCTAGGAAGGAGTACACTTCTCAGATCCTCATATGCTATCAGGTCTTACGACAAACTGACATTAGCCCATAATAATTCCCCATGTTTCGAAGTAAAAGTTCCGTAAGTTGACGTGAGGTTTTCACACTGAAAAAGCTACTAGCAGGGAAGGACGTGGTTGTACAATGCTGAATAGGTCAGTTTAGTCCACACAAAGATAAATTATCATGACTGACGGAGAACAAGGAAACAGGACGTTAAGAAGAACAAGGGGCGTTACTAACCGAAATGAAATATCCTTAGGTCTGAAAGAAGGACAATTAGGGTTAATCCGCTCAACGAAGTGACATTATAGTGTGGTGAGTCAGTATAGGCATGAAGATAGTTAATATGAGCTTGATTTGTGTAGTTCCCGTCATAGTTTAATACGCACAAACATATTCGTCGAGGGTTGTTTAAGTTGACATCTGGTGTTATTGTACATCGTTCACATGTCACACTACCTCTCAAAAAATGCATATGTTTACAAACACACCTCGTTCTGACTCTGTCAGCTACCACCTTATGACTGTTTACTAAAAATCCTTTCCCACATTTTAGATCGTGTTACGCATATTTCCAACCAACTACGCAATAACGCGACCTTTATCTGAAATTCCTTGTAACATACCTTCTACGCCATCATAATCGTTGCTTCACATGAATAAGTTGTAACTTAAATGGTGGGGGATAATATGGTTCTAACTGAAATCCGTATCTGCGGTAACGCCAAAAAACAGCCGGTGTAAACGTAGTGACGTCCAATTGTATATGTTAAAACAAAGCCGTATATGTACGATGAACTTGGTTTAAAAACGTATAAGTAATGTATATGAATAGTTATAAACGGATAAATGTGGTTGAGAATTAAACAGACTGTACTTGAAAGATACATCTTTCGGCGTGCATAGTCATTATTACAAAAGCTCGTTACATTAAATAAAAACAGTAAGTAGTTGTGCATTAAGTATAGACAAAAATTTCTCGATGAAACGTGAAACATTCCCTGACATTTCAGGGATAAAGTTCTGCCCTAGAAAAGTCAAAATTGTCCTCAGTGATATAGCTTCAAAAAGAGCGGTAAACTTTAAAGAACACTGAACTGTTCTGGGAATTGTGGAACTAGATATATATCCTGTCATTAGTAGATCCCTATATCTTGGCCGGCATCAATCACAAAGGAGGTCGTCCAGAATGGTACCCTCTGGAGATTAAAATCTTAAATATAGTCAACCACTGAAGAAGCAGTACATACAAAAATGTTAAAAACAAGTGGCCAAAGAGAAGAAACATGCGGATGGACTATTTCATATATTCTGGCACCCACATTCAGACGAATTCTACACTAATCACAAGAACCATCAATAAGAATTTTATGAAAATATTTAGTCGTATTGAACGACCAATATAATTTGTCTATATATATTCACAAAAATCTGTACAATCAAATAGGAAGATATGAGTAGCAGACCACTCAAAGAACTTCAACTAGCTGCTTGTCAAGAAAGAAAGACATCTCAAACATTTTAGGGATATTTTCATCGTCAAGCGGCAGACCGATTTGATAATTTAAGGTAGCATTAATAAAAATCAAAAGCAGAAAAAATGTCAGTCATCAAGTATAGAGGTTAATTAGCCGTGATGATTGGAAGTATTTGAATTGTTGTGCGAACTAGGAATTCGCGAAATAGTAAGATTTACAGCAAATAGAATTAGGTGAGCACAAACGAACGTGTTGTAGTGAACAACTCCATCAGTTGAAATTGCCGTTGGAGTAAATCCACCTATGAGATGCGTGTATATTATCTGCTAAATTAGTTTCCACCTATCTTCGACTGCCCTATTAAGCATATTGATCAAGACAATCAATAGTTACATATCAAAGGGCGTTCCGTTCTAAATCTGATTGGTTTGTCCATAAATTAAAGTCGCAACCCTAAATTAGATTCTTTTTAAAAAATTAAGATGCAAACTTTGGTTAACTATGCATCATACACAGTTATACGCCAGTTTCAGTCGATTGTAGTGAACAATCATGGGTAACTGGGAATCGTCTCTGCTATCTTTTATTCCTTACGTAAATTCTGCCAAAACTCTGGTTAATTTATGTGCACCTATCCATTCTCTGTGTAGTTTAGTGGCTGTCCCTGCCGGTGAATTTTCTATTTTAACCTTACTTTTTCTCCTATTTGAAAGGGTACTCCACGAGCCTTCTAATTATAATACTCCTTTTGATGTTTTTGTGCCACAACAAACTGAAATCCAGCCGTACCTCCATACTTCCTCTCGAAGCTTCACTACTATGTCTCATATTAATCAAGGATCTTAGTACGTCGTGAGTTTTAGCAACTCCGCCGAAAGCCTCGTATTCCTTCCTGTTCATAGGAGATGAGATGTATGTTCAGTCGACATGTGGACGTTACCGCGATATACTAGCAAGCATTTATTTATCCTTAGGTCGCATGATCTAGCTTCCTTCTGATTAACTAACGCTTCTAGTAGTGTTTTGAGGGTCCGACTAGTTCGCTTAGCATGCCCGTTGCCTTCTGGTTGGTAGGCGGCAGTTCGCGTTTCACGAATCTCAAATACATGGCATAATTATTTAAAAAGTATGGTTTCAAAGTTGGTACCTCCGTCCAAACATAACTGAACCGGGGCACCCCAACGAGAAACCATAATTTCAAATACCGCTTTATCTATAGTTTGCGCACCCATACTTCTTGAAGGGATCACCTCACACCACTTTGTGAAGTGGTTAACCATGACAAAAATATACTTATTTCCTCTATGGGTTTTCCGTAACGAACCACTAATGTCAATCTCCACTATCTCTTTTGGGTAACCTGGTTTCATAGTCATTGAGGGTCCACGCCGGCTGTTTCTGGGATTCATAGTCATTTGACAGATCTTACAAGCTCTGACATAATTTTGTATGTCTCTTATGTGTTTTGGCTACCAATTTCTACGTTAGACGGCCTCCATGTCCAGGTTTCCATGAACAACCGACCATAAACTATAAGATTGTTAGATGTCTCGAATAGCATGAACCATGATGAAAATATAATACTCCATCCATCAATGTTGGGAATTTCCACATAGACCATAGATATCTACCTTCTCAACTCACACCTTATATTTCTTCTGCAGATGGCCGAAAACTCTGGTTTTTCAAAGCGTTATACACTATTGAAGTTTCTGGATATGTTGCCTGAATGTGAACCCCTTCAAAATCTCACATAATTTCCAACTTTATTGTGGTAGAACAACACATGTAAGCAAACAATGTGTTGTCCTAATTTTCACATTGGGAGTCTTTAATATTCTATTGTGTTAGTGGTCGAAGTGACGCACTAGGGGCAGTTTCCATGGAGTTTGGCTGCTCTGTGTGATAAGGAGTCCTCATTCTTGTGCTGTTTGCCAGACCTATGGATGCAAGCACTCTTGCAATCGAGCAATTCACACTTCTGGATCTCTAAAATTTTATAACCATATTAAAGCTTTATAATCAGTTCTAATAACAAACGTCCCAACAAGTAATGTTGGAGGTAGCGTACAAAGTAAACGACTCCTAGAATCTCTTTGCCTGTGGTACAATAATGTTTTTTCAACTTTTGTAGCATTCGGCCTCCATACGCAACAACTATTTTTTTTCATATGAGGAAACTTGTGATAATACCGCACCGATAGCTTGGTCACTTGCATCGGTGTTTAAGATGAAACAGTCAACAGTGTGATAACAACATGAATATGCAGAAATTGGTGTCAAACACAACAACTCTTTCAACCGGTCGAAATGTCGCTGGCAATAATCAATCAATTCAAAGTTTACATCCTTTCATAGCAAGTTATGGAGAGTAGTCGCACACCCTGAAAATCCTTGTATAAACCTCCTATAACAAATTGTTAAACCTGGGGAGCTGCGGAGTTCCTTGTCATTTTGTGGGAAAACTCAATTTACAATGATATCAACTTTTTCGCCATTTGAGTGTATTCCTTGTCCACTAACGAAGTAAACTAGGAATTTAACCTGATTCTTCAACAGGCAGCATTTCGACAGTTGTGCGTTTAAACTGAACTTCCAAAGGCGTTTCAAAACTATTTGCAAATTTTCTAAATGTCCTTGAACAGTTGACCCACATACTATGACATCATCAAGATGCACCGAACAAGACTGTTGCACTAACCCAGATGGTGCTGCATGCGTTAATCGTAGGAAAGTAGAAGGCCCATTAGGTAGTCCCAAAGACGTTGTTTGGGATTCATATGAATAAAAATAATTATTTATTCTCAAATAACAGTTTGTTAATTGAGGTATGCCAGTTTAAAGGCACGATCAAATTGTTGCGAAAGTTACAATTTCCACTGCAGCAAATTACTCAGTTGGGTCAATATTTTATAAGATATGAGTGTACATGGTTTTAGTACGAATCGTATTGTCAATATCACAATTGGCGCGCTTTATGAAGGCAACGTTGAAACATGCAACTGATGGTCGAGAATAGATCCATGCATAGTTGGGGGCTTCTAGAAACCGCGACTTTGTATCCCTCTGGATATCTGAGACTTTAATAATGGTGCAGGACGAAGTCACCCGTCCCATATTTGTTTTCAGTGACGTGTCTCAAGGGGCTGGAAAGGGTTGTAAGAAAAAGAAAAGAAGAGAAGCAGAGAAATTTTCATGGAGGAATAGTTAAGGTATAACTACTTAGCATTCTAGTATATTCGAGCAAATAAGCGTAATTAAGGTATGAGTGGGTAAGGGACTGTATAAGTGGGGATGGTTCAGGAAGAAGCTGAAAGTATGAGATTATGTGCGATTATAAAATATGGTGCTGAAAACAGTATTCTGATACAAAAATGGCTGTCTCCCTTCCTTGTCGAAGCCATTTGTACTTTTTTGGAATTTATAGGATATGGAGCAGGCTTCGTTTTTAGCGAATTGTCCACTTTTCTTGTAATAGGTTTATTCGGTAGGAAGTGGAACCAATTCAGCGTTTCAAAGACGATTTAAAAAGGTATTTTGCATGAATAAATCAGCACCGATACCGTTGGTTCGTGACACCCCACTTGACATAAGGAGCCGTGATTTAGCGATATGTTCTGCCCTACAGACAGTGGTGAATTGAGGTTATCTCCCCACCATCATGTTTGCTGGTCAGTAACGCCACCCTTACTCCTTTTGTGATGTTAGGCTCTCTTACGTTCGTGGTATGTATGAATATTGCTTTAGTCAAAACCCGTAGCTGGAATACATTGTCTCTACTACTTCCATGTTACAAGTGAATCAGATGGCTAAAGCATTTGTATTATGAGTTAGAAATCTATTTATTATATCATACTGCTATGAAGATAACTAGTGGCCTAAGCTGTAAGAGACAGGTCAGATTATATGTAGTAAAGGGATGGTAAGAACTAATGACAAATCAAAGGACATGAAGGAGCAGAATATTGTAAAGTTTCCAGAGTTAGAAAAGTAAGACATTGAGCAACCAACACTTGGTAGTGAAAAATGAAATTGCTGGCCCTCAGTCTGTCGATACCCTGTGGAAAGTGGCATGCAAGGAACTGCAAGGAACGATACTTCGAAGTTTGTACGAATCCAAAGCCTGCAGGTTTCAGACGGCTCAGTAAAAGTAGTTGCGTGTTATTGTGTCAGCAGTGCTGCTCGGAAGCAAACAGCTTGCTATCCGAAGCCACTCAACGGTGATTGTTGCTAAAAGAAGCATCGGCAAGTAAATTCGAGACAAATCAGATGGTACTTGATCGGTCAATACACAAACTAATGTGGAGTTACCCCAAATGAGCTCAAAGTCGATTGACCTACATAGGGAAAAGCAGGGATGACCAACTTCAAAGAGGTCTGCCAGAAATAGAAGCTCAAGGAAAGATTTTTTTTCTGTCCCTGCCCTTAAAATTGTAGAGACAAGGGAAAACCTAGACAACTTTATTTCAAGGTTAGGTCAGTCTATGGTAGGACGGTCCAGTTATTGTAAGACTAGGAATACTTGTAAAGCGTTGATAAGTAAGACTAAGCGGTCATATGAAAAGTTATAAGTCAGGGATTGTAAAAGTAATCCGAAAAGGTTAGTTTCTTATATAAGGGGGCGAACTCAGGGAGGTGGTGGAATCCCACCACTTTTGGTACAAGAAAATTCGTTGATATTGACAAGAGATAACACCGAAAAAGCTGTTCTAAACTTTGTGGAAGGACATAATCTTAGATACAGAGAACAAGTTTTTTTGGAAAGGCTCATCCAGTTTGACATATCTACTCATTACAACAGAAGATTAGGCTGGAGCATAAGATCGAAATATTCCTGTAGATGTAATTTTCAAAGATCTTGGTGAAACCTTTGACAAGGTTTCTGATTCATGTCTTAAATTGAAGCCGGAACGATTTGGAATCCAATATGGAATAATAGACTGGTAAGTGACTTAGTCAGTGATAGTATGAAAGAGTAAATGGAGCTCTCAGCGTGTGAAACTGTGAAAGAGGGTTTCTACAAAGTACAATCCTCGATCCTCTTCCTTTTGTACTTTATTTAAACGAATTACCAACTGTAGTAGAGTGTTCCGTTCTACTCTCCGCCGATGACACGGAAATTCGGAGACCCATACACAGTATGTCAAAAGAAGAATATTACAGAATGACTTAGATTCTTTGGATGCATGGATATGCACGTGGTTATCATAAATAAATTCTGACAAGAATGTGGTGATACAATAAATAAGATGATTTGTATCACTACACAATATTTGAAGATGTGTTAGCTAAAGTAATGGACTAAAAAATCCAGGGTTCATAATAGGCATCGCACTCGACAATGCAAGTAACTGCCGGACTGCTTCTGCCAAAGCGTTTAGGATGTTATGGGCTATCCGTAGGTCCTTTTAGTACTTGGATGAAATGTTTGGAGTAACATACATCACTTTCATGAGAACACATTTGAAATATGGAATCACAGCAGCGAGTCATTTTCTCATATAAGAGGCGGAAATACTGGAACGAGTCCAAAGAAAAGGGAACAAAATGGCGAAAGGTCTTCCTGGCTTATCTTATGAACAACGTAAAAGGTCGGTGAAATGATATTAAACCCGAACCAAATCATCCGACAGTCGGGCCATTGAATGTCAAGTGATTCGCCGGGCCCCGTTAACTTCAAGGGCAACCAACGCGCACTAGTTAATCGTAAGTCATGGACTGGTCCGTGAGATGGAGGCCACACTTTTGCTTCTACCTACTCTAACCAATATATTTCTGTAATAACGTCATTTGCGTGATACAGTCTTCAAAGTAGCAACGGTATTTTGATGCGACGATGAGGTGAACCACGTTGAGTGCTGATCGTGAGGTGTGACTTCGAAGTTAGCTGTTGGTGACACTATTCTCGTCTAACTCGAGTAGGCCCCCAATCATTCAACACAGATCATCAGCGTCCGTGATCTACAACATACTGTGGCATATCAGCTTATTTCTGTTTTCTCACCGCAGATTATAGGTTGATCTCATATCTGCCTATGGTATAATTAACGATGACCTTGGAATTAACATGTTATTTCTTTCCTTTCCGTCCAGGACTGATCATTTGAGAGAACATATATAGAAATTTCAAAAATCGAGATCATATCATCTTTGTCTAGTAATCCGTTTCTCTCATCGAGTGGTTAATTACTGGATTTCTTTACAAGAACGTGTGATATCAGCAACTTCTGTTGATGTATTCAAATAGAAATTGAACCTCCACATTGTTGGAAACTGCAAGGATTAATATAGGTCGATAGACTTGCTATCCTCTCTACTGAGGACTGAAGACCGATGAAGTTCCCACAGGTATTGTAGTTTGACAACACTTCGCCAGTAACAACTTTTATGACTGAATCTCGCCCACCAAGTGAAATCAAAAGTCAGAAGCGAGGAGGTCGGAAGATATATTTGATGGACTATCAATACATCGAGGAGTGACCGATCTAATCTGGCTAGTGACCGCAGGAGACGCTGAGCACGCCATTCCAAACTGTGATCTGGTGCGGATGCATGACCAAGTGCATTCAGCTAAGTGAGCCCATTAAAACTAATGTGGTCAGCATCCAATGTCAAACATAGAGCTAATTATTTCGTGAATTTATTTACCGCTACACCGACCTTGAGATAAAGTCACATTTTCAAGAAGCGTGTGTGCAACGACATTGGTATCACGATACCTGCCTGTGCTGCATTTTTATTTCTATTTTGTGCACAGCAAGAAGTATAGATTAATTACAAGTAAATTTGCACCAATACCTTTAGAAACAAGTGGTAAATAACTATTTTCTCCCTGCCACTGAAGCAATTCATAGTTATTTCCTCATTTTCATCGAATAATTTTACTTCAGTGTGTGATTGGACGCGCTGTAGAATCCCATTAATATTTTTAGTGTCTGAACTCGGTTAATTAGGATGTGAGTTTAACAACCTGGGTACAACTGTGATCGCATTATAGCGATATCGTCCTTGGTGAGTTGTTTGTGGAAACTCCAAGAAACCAAATGTCGTAAGCTACGAGTTGGCGTATTACTCAATACAAATGGTCTTAAATATAGTTGCTCGCTTCACGTCAACTTTCGTCTCGAAGGATCCACAGAAACAAGTTCTGTGCAGGGATAATTTCGCACGGCTTTAATAGATGTAACTTTTCGCTCACCATTTACTGCACGGATTTGCAGCGGTAATATTTCAACCTGAAGGATGAATTCATTTAAAATAAAGCATACACAAATGACAGATGTCGTCTTCTCTGTCTAGGTTGTGGTGGTAAGTTAGGTGTATGCTCTTCGGGAGAATGCTTATCACTATCATCTACATCCTGATGACAAGCATTTTGGTTCTGACAAACTGCGTTTAAATCCATAAGTACAAACATATCTGACGAAAAAAAATACTTTGGAGTTGGATCATCATCGTTCCTTTTACATACTGATATGACAGCGTGAGTATACTGTAAAAATAATTATCAACTACAGAAGTCCCATTACCTTATGTACATCTTTTAAACAGGCCTCAAAATTGTCCAGACTGGTAAGTCGCCGCGATGACATAATATCACTAAAGGTTCATCCTATATCATTACGATGGCGTCACTTTAGTTACTTGAAGGATGGACGTTACCAGACACAGTGTGGCTGAACTCAAATCACACCTAAAATTGTCTTAATTTGACCGCTTCTGCAAAACCTTACGAATCGTCGAGGTGACGCACCAATCGTTTCGCAATGGTTTGACCCTCAAGTGTTCAGCAACCTCCGTCAGTGAACCATATGTTTGAGGCGTTTTACTAGACGTACGGTGGGTTGAGCCGCTCCCCAGCTAGGTTATTTCAAAGAGTAACCATTTTGAGTTAACATTGCTAGCCAATTCATATTCATGAAAACATACTTCACATTTAACTGGGGAGGAGTTTAACTTAGTGGGGTTTTGATTGATGAGCCCTATATTGTTAGTCACTTACCACATGTTGGCCATTGCACCAAATATCTATTTAAAGGTCCAAGTTTCCACTAGTGGAGCTGGATTTATTTGTCTACTGATTTTTCTTATTATTCCCCAAACTTTTTGAAAATCAGGACTTCAGTTAAGGCTACTAGTAAATACGATTGTTGGTTCTTTACCCTTTCTCAATGGTTGCAAGTGATTGGTCTTGAAGAAAAAAACGAAATGATATCTACGTCATTATTTAAGATGCGTGGTGTTTATGTGAAACCCTTCAAACCACCACAAAGTGATCGTGTCAATCTATCCATGTAGCAGTTATAAATTCCTGTCACAAACGTTTCGCCTTCAGCAAAGCTATCGATTATCGGTTCCCTTGGTCAATCGTGATGCTTTTTCACGCTAAAGTTTTCAATTTCTATTAAGTCAGATTGAAATTCTTGGACATTTTAGTAAATCGTCTGAAGGCTGTGTGATTTGGTTACAACAGACGTTTCGAGGTTTCTGACTATACTGCATTACATTGTTGTTTTTAATTCAGGTGTGTTGCTTAAATCTACGTCTTTTTGAACCTGTGGCCAACTTGTCCATTCGTTAGTGCGTTGGTATTTCTGATCAGCCCTGATGGGTTGGTGTCTGACGAAATCTCTGCATGGATTCAAAAAGCTTGTTTGACTTTTGCCAACTTACGTCACTTATGGCGAAGGCCAGATATCCGTCTATCAATTAAGTGTATACTGCGTAGAAGTTCGTTCTGTTCTACTTTACAGCTGCGAAACGTGGTCATTAAGAGTAGAAGATACCCGCAAGTTACTGGTATTTGACCGCAGATGCTTTAGAAATATTGCTAGCATCTGCTGGGATCACCAGGTAAGTAATAGGTTAGACACAGGATATTAGAGAATGACGGTAAATCAATTGATAAGGTCATGAATCTTCATCGACTGAGATGGTTGGGCCACGTGTTACGTGTGCCTGAACACCGATTACCACGACGTGCTATGCTGACTAGTATTAGGGATGATTGGGAGAGAGTTAGAGGCGGCCAAACGAAAACGTGGCATCAATGCTTGAAGTCACTAACTTCTAGTCTGAGCCATGTTGGTAGATGCAGACTACTTGGTTGGGGTCCGCGTCACTATCGTAACCAATGGAGACTGTGTGACATGATTCAGAATCGATCACAATAGCGTAGGTGTATACACTCTTTATCTTCCCTTAAACTATGAAATCAAAATTGTTTCATATTTTTCTTTCTTGCTGTACTATATCCTTATATACAATCTTTCTTTTATATATTACCACTATTAAATTTGGTGTTCATCTTGTTGTGCTAATAAGGTACGGCAATTTGGACCGATGCATAAATGTGCCTGGTCCTACGTTGTAGCTGACTGACTGGTAACCTGAACTGTGTCAGATGTACATTAGTACACTCGTATTGATAATAACTTTCAGTCAACCTAAGTGATATGGATAACACCACACGGACTTACAGGCTTATAAGTCACTAAATTCTAAAGGCATTGTATGTCATGCATTGATTTAACTTTGTTACGTGTCTCACCACTGTCTTTGTCCTCTTACCATTACTGTATGCAGCGTAAACCTCACCGAAGTAATGTGATAAGCTTTCAGCTCTTATTGGGTTTAGTTCACCTAGAATGCCTGAGTTTACATAAGACAACAGCGAGGGATTTCTGTAACGCCATTCCCTCTGAAGATATTGTGTACTTCTCCAGTTAGCTTGTCTGGATTCACAGACCAGTATCTTGCATGTATATCTCTGACCCTTCAATCATATTAAAATTCGATCACTGTTTGGCAATCGGTATGGGGCTTAGTTGGCAACAAAATCGTTACGAGAGTAGGTAAAAATCATATTCATCAATGGCGATCCATGTTCTTACCAATCTTGTTCAAGACCATACTCTTTTGGTCAGCGTATGCATTTCTACTTTATTAACCGCTTTATGGTATTTAACATTCAACGTATACAAGAGTTTAGTAGAATTTTTTTGGTGGAGCAATTATATGTAAGTTATATGATGCCCCCAAATGCCTTGGTACGGCTGAGAGTGGGGAGAGTCCGCTCTCCCTCTCGAAATGCTCTCACATGGCCACGAGAATATATAGCCTCTGCCAGGGAAGTCCTACACACTGCCTTCTCGTGGCGGGGGTGTTGTTCACAAAAGTGAGAGGACGAAAAGCGAATGTCCGGCGCTTTAACCGGGTTGGTGGACATGGAGGGTCCACCTAGGGGAGTTGGAAAACCCTGATTCCAAACCAATGGTGCACATGGGCTCCAGTATCCTGAAGGAACGAATGGCGTATGAACCAACTGTTGGTCACTGGCTACCATGGGACTGCATCTCCTCACGATGCTCCACTGCCTTGTGGGTCAGACCTTTAGGTCAAAGGCTCGGGGTGTGGCCCCCTAAGAAAACCACCTGCTTCAGTCTGGGCACCTGGGCAGTATCACAGCCCTCACACAAATCGAATGAGATTTGTGAGGCGCATATATATCTGGTGCTTTTTGTACCAATATTTATGTGTTTAAATAAATAATAACATAAAATAAGTTGTATGATGCCGAAATTACAATATCTGTTCATATGTTTCGAGTACCTTACTGTTCTCTTATGATATGGCGACTTGATCCGGTGCGCGTACATGATAGATTCTGGTATGTTTATGGCTTGCTGATCTTTCGGTTGGTTTTAGTTTTTTCGATAAGGATCACTCATACACTATCATTATCGTTCCATTTTTTTAATAACTCTGTTGCTATCATAACCAATAGTTAGATACTTTGGATGGCGTGGCTCAAAATCATTTGCAATGGTGCAGGTCTATCCATTTTTCGAATCGTATCCTCGATGCCTAATCTTTTCTATCACCATTGATACTGTTACTACCTCAAATATTCTGGGATTTCACCAAACCATTTCATCCTTCTGTGCTAACAGAGTATGTGAACTTAGACCGATGTACATACGTACCAGAATTTTCGTTATGACTGATTGATATTCAAGGTAGTTCGGAATAAATATTACGAAAAATAGGCCACTGAAAATGTGTGGAAGAAATCTCTGCTCGTCCAATGTACTACATCGATTTCTCTTTAAAAGCTGTACTAAGTAAAAAAATTTTACCGCCACTATTTGGAAGAAAAATTACGTAAGTCGTCAAGTTAGCTGAGGCTGTCGCACAATAGTTCATGAGTAAATCCAATAAACGGTTCAGCATCCAAGTTGGTCGCTTGACATGTGGTTGGTAACTCATTTCATTAAAATAACGATCCTACATAAACTTGCTAATAAAGCAAAGAGTGCGGATCTTAATCTGATATTTGGTGACTGGTTTCTAGGTTCGTAGGTCTTTGTCGTAGTATATGAATAATTTACATGCTTTTATTGTAAGCTAGTCTGCAAAGTAAAATATGGTTGGGAATTGGTTGTTCTTTGAATTGGATTCCTTTAAGTCTTGTGCTCTTATATTAACTGCATTAATTTCAGGTTAATTGTATGCTAGAAATTGTAGACTTGAAAGAACCATATAAACTTGGATTGTCTATGGTACGTTGCTCTTATTAACTTAATTATACTAATTCTAGTGCTCCGTTCTGTGGATTTTTTCTTATCTTGCATTGCTATTTTACCTATTCGTAATTTTGTTTTGCATCACCGTTGGATTGTTTTACGTAACTGAGCTAGTGGAAGAATATATTGTCACTACAGGCAAGATAATACGCTACACAATATATGCAGAGATAGTACTTCATTTCATTCTTCTGATAACGGATGACGTTCCTGTAATACTTGTACTGACTGGATTAGTTTGTCATTGTTTTTATAGTTCAATGTTAAAAACATTTCCAACTTTCCATTATCAGTCATTCAACTTTCTCGGTAGTGGTTTTATGTTAATTATTCACCATTTAGTGGCATTTCGTGTATTTTCAAACAATCCAAGTCCATTCTCTTACCTCATAGCCTATTTTACATTTTTCCTATGGGCCGTTCCTTTTCTTTTTTTAATCTCATTATCAGCAAACGATTTTGTTCTACCACAAACAGTTGAATTTCGGTTTCCCGTTGAAAGTGATTTTTTATTACAGAGTCAACAGAAAAAACATGATGTAGTTTCTGCATATTTCAAATGTAAAAGAAAGAGCTTATATACATTTCTTGCTTATTTACGTGAATTTAGCATACCTTTACGTACCAAAAAGGGCTTCTGACTTTTGGCAATCGGTTTAAAGTTGGGGTTACTTAAATGGTAATCCATTCTGGTTTTCCATGAATAATCGAAATCTTGCCTGGATAGTTTTGTTTTGTCTATGTACTTTCATAATTCTACTGTGGTTGTTAACGTTTGTACCTAAGTTCCGGATTGAATCTTGCGAAACATTTTTCCCATAATGTGTATTTTGACTTAGTAAAATAAAATTACCTCAATTGAGTCCACCATGGTATGTACTTCTTTTAGCTGTAATAGATCCACTGTTCGGTTTTACTGAGTTTCTACTCATCTATTTAAGGTATATTTACATTATCAGTGGATTGTATGTAAGTCTGTAAGTAATGCACATTCATTTTCTTATATTTAGTGGGAATGATTACGACAAAGAAGTATGTAGCTAAACAAACATTTTTCGTGCTCTAGGTTATACGAAAACTACCGATCAACCGAAATCCAGTTGATGTAACAGGACTCTCATGCGTTAGCCACTGGTTTAAAGTGTAGCGTTTAAATCACCAAGACAACCAACTAATTAGGAATCAGCTTAAGATGTTGCTGAATGGATATTAATGACCTTGAGATGGTCCATTGAATACTCGAGATATTTGATTGGTTCTGGGGAAATAGGAAGTTTGGAATGTGTCTCTATGTATGTTCACAATCATCACTTTTGCTTGCTTACGACTGCATATAGTGTGTTTAGTATGAGAATACTAACTTAATTTTAGCTTATCGGCACAATCGTGATAAGTGATGTGTTCAAGGAAATACTGTGGTTGTTGAGAATGCTATCTAAGAGATCACTGAATTATCAACAAATTTTAGCGGAGGAAATATTTTTTAATGCATATATAACTAATACTAGTTCCAACTACACGTCGGTCATCATGAAACAGTACAATATCTTACACGTGGTTGATGAACTAGTATCATTTCTGCCTCTTATTTCTCATTGTCACTTCGGACAATCAATTAGTTGGAATTATTTTTTAATTTTAGCCTGGATATGCATGCTCACAGTTCCTCGTCGATTTTATAACGTAACGGTAAGATGGTTAGTTTATAATGTACCGGGTGAGATGAAATTATTTAAGTATCATAATTGTTTCTTGCATTATTTGCTGCTCTTGCCCACTCATTTTTTACCTATTTAACAATTAATTTTTTATTATATTTACTCTCCCTCATCTTTCACGATTTCACTCACTTATATGTGCGGCGCATATTTGTTTTAGTCCCTGTTTGTAGCAACATTTATGTATTCAAATAAAATAAGTTTGCAAAGCCTTGTAGTATCGGTTGTTATGTTAAGCCCATATACTTTATTCTAGTTGCTGGCCAAGCCAATTCGCCTGTCATGAGTCATATTTTGATCTTGTTAATCATTTGCTTATTAACCTTGGCTATACTTTTATATGAGCATATATGTGTACATTTCGTATCTTATTCATCATATGTCTGTCACTCATTTTTGTCTGACTATAAATGTTGACTAACGCTTGCTTAAATCGAGTTGGCTTCACAGCCAATCTCCAATACGCATTGTTTTCGCTTCGCTCTCGAGTTGGCTTCCCAGCCATCTCCAATACGCATCATCTTTCGCCTCGCTCACTCGCTTGCCGCTCACTCGCTCGTTATTATTCGCTCAGGTGTTGCTAACTTTCTGACCTGAGTTATTCGACAATAAACTGTAGTTGCTGCTATCCTTTGTCTTCTGATTTTACGCGCCGTTAAGATTAGAATTATATCGGTTATCGAAACGAACGATTAACGAATCGCGGCACTACAGAATTGGAGGCCTCGCCCTACGAGCACGACGCTACAGAATTGGATACCTCGCCGTACGAGCACGACGCTACAGAATTGGATACCTCGCCGAACGAGCACGACGCAATATAATTGGTTGCCTCGCCGTACGAGCACGACGCAACAGAATTGGACACCTCGCCGAACGAGCACGACGCAACAGAATTGGATGCCTCGACGAACGAACACGGACCAGAATCGACAACCTCTGTGTACGAACTCACTACATAATTGGCGACCGCAACGAGCGAACACAAATCAAAAATGGAACCGCCAACGACATATTTCGTTATGATCCGAATAATCATCATATGCTCATTATTACAATAATGTCATATCTTCATCTAACGTGGGATTATTATTTTTGTTCGTATTAACATTAAACTATGACATATACGTAGTCATATCACTAATCGAACAAATTATAATGATATGGACATTACACGTTATGATATTCGAAACTCACCGGATTATTTTTATTATCCAATGACGTACAATTTTCCTGATTCAAGTGAGTTCGTTCCAATTTTTTTCATGTCATTTTCGGCTTAATATTACACTATCATAGACATAAGTTTGGAGTTATACTCCCGATAGTAGGAACTTATGTTCTCGATACAACTAATGTTCATTCATCTTATTGGTACGCAGCAATCGTCGTTCTCTATATTTTCAGCGACAACCAAAACCGAACTTCCTCAATTTTTGTTTCACTATGATCCCTACTTTAATGTCAGCGACAACCAAAACCGAACTTCCTCAATTTTTGTTTCACGATGATCCCTAGTTTGTTCATATTATCTATTCATTCACATGTATAACTGAATGCTGCATCATCCGTTACCCATAAACACTATTCGATTACTGCAATTAATATTCTATTTCCATTCCACTGTACGCCAGAACATAGAGTTTAGAGCTAGTCTCTCATAGATACACTCTTGTTCGTCACATTCAAGTCAGTCTCACTCGCCGTCATCGATAATCATATGTATTGGTATTTTTATCATGCCTTTATACGGTTTCGTAACAAATGAGGTTGAGCGCATATCCCTCTAACTACACAAACCACGCTAGGCTGCATGACCATAAAGGAATACGACTCCGCATATCTCGACTCAGCAGTCACTATCCTGTCCCTCTGGTCATTCTACTAATACATATTTAACGATAACTCGACGCACACGACAACGTACACTGACTTCGCATTTCATGATCATTATCATTAGCAGTACAGCAATGAATATCAACCGTTGATGCAGTCATCATCCTACGGCTGGATTATTTTTTATCCCACATGAAATCCAGGCATGTAAATTCGAATCTACTAATCGCTGATCGACGCTATTTACTTTACTGCGGCTTATCGGAACATATTTCGCTGTTCTTTATCCTCATATTCAGTCAGCACCACAGACCAATTACTGTTATACTCTATTTTCACGATATTTCGATTCGCGCATATGAACATGTTATTTTATCATTCGGACAGTCACTACATAAATGCATGTTAAATTTTTTTGTACGCTTACCAATTTACTCATAATCACATGCTAGCATTTCAATTTTTGTCCGCATCTTGACAATATTCATGTACCTTTTTACATAAGTATGACACTTTCGTTTAATACGCTCACCCCACTTGACACTGTAATTTATCAGGTATTGCACCATCTTTTTCCCACATTTTGACGTTATCCACACACCGCTTCAGTGTTATTTTTCGAAAACAGACATTTTTTTATAAATGTGCTATTTTCTACAAGGGGGCTATGTAGTATCGGTTGTTATGTTAAGCCCATATACTTTATTCTAGTTGCTGGCCAAGCCAATTCGCCTGTCATGAGTCATATTTTGATCTTGTTAATCATTTGCTTATTAACCTTGGCTATACTTTTATATGAGCATATATGTGTACATTTCGTATCTTATTCATCATATGTCTGTCACTCATTTTTGTCTGACTATAAATGTTGACTAACGCTTGCTTAAATCGAGTTGGCTTCACAGCCAATCTCCAATACGCATTGTTTTCGCTTCGCTCTCGAGTTGGCTTCCCAGCCATCTCCAATACGCATCATCTTTCGCCTCGCTCACTCGCTTGCCGCTCACTCGCTCGTTATTATTCGCTCAGGTGTTGCTAACTTTCTGACCTGAGTTATTCGACAATAAACTGTAGTTGCTGCTATCCTTTGTCTTCTGATTTTACGCGCCGTTAAGATTAGAATTATATCGGTTATCGAAACGAACGATTAACGAATCGCGGCACTACAGCCTTATCTCTTCTTTTAATTGAAATGCGTTGTGGCTTCCTAATTAGGTAAATTTAGCTGCATTTGCGTAGACACTGATGTATTGTTTAAAAACTGAATGACATTCCCAGCAACCCTCCATTGTTACTTTCTATTATTTTACTGTTCACTATCAATCTGAATAAAAAATTGGTACCTGATATTGGTGAAGTAAACTATAATAGATGCAAAGCAAGCCGCTGCAACAGATCATGACAATTTAACCTCAAAATTTTCAAGGATTTTATCGCCGTCTCATCAGTTATATTGAATGGAATAATAACTAATTTTTATGAACTGGATGTAATTCATTTGGGATTTTCCTGATGACCATTTATCTCAGTTCATAACGCCTGCGAAGAAACTAGTTTAAAGAGTATGATGCTAAGATAGAGTTCAAGGCAAACGACATGGGTTCTGTGAGTTTCATATCAAATAAATATATCGAGTTACTGAACGATTTTCTCCCAGATATTATTGGTTTTGTATGAGCTTGTAGTGGGCTTTCATCTCACTAGGCTTATGTCAAATAGTGTATATCAAGTTTATTGAAATTAGTTACTCGTTATTTAAATATGTTTGATATGCTTCTTAAGAAAACTCTTCATCTGAATTTACAGTTATTGGTCTCCAACTGAGAGACCCTCATTTACTTGAAGTATGTAATTAACATAGTTTTGTTTGCTGAAGATGCCTCTAAAATACGTTTTCTGAAAATATCAAGAATTAGATACATCTTCCTTCCCGTAGGCCTTAAGTGTTCGCTCGCATATGTTTTAGAAGGATTCCTTGAGCTTCTCAGTTAGCTGACTGTGAATCGAGATGTATTTTCTCCCCAAACACAAATATAGCTTCAACACTAGTCTGTTTCAATAATCAGTCTAGCCATATAGTCCCATGTGGTGCATATTCATTTATTTGAACACAATTATTAGTAGAAGGGGGCACCGAATACATATGCGCCAAACAATAGCGATGAGGTTGTCATTTATTTTATTATTTTATTTAAACACATAAATATTGGTACAAAAAGCACCAGATATATATGCGCCTCACAAATCTCATTCGATTTGTGTGAGGGCTGTGATACTGCCCAGGTGCCCAGACTGAAGCAGGTGGTTTTCTTAGGGGGCCACACCCCGAGCCTTTGACCTAAAGGTCTGACCCACAAGGCAGTGGAGCATCGTGAGGAGATGCAGTCCCATGGTAGCCAGTGACCAACAGTTGGTTCATACGCCATTCGTTCCTTCAGGATACTGGAGCCCATGTGCACCATTGGTTTGGAATCAGGGTTTTCCAACTCCCCTAGGTGGACCCTCCATGTCCACCAACCCGGTTAAAGCGCCGGACATTCGCTTTTCGTCCTCTCACTTTTGTGAACAACACCCCCGCCACGAGAAGGCAGTGTGTAGGACTTCCCTGGCAGAGGCTATATATTCTCGTGGCCATGTGAGAGCATTTCGAGAGGGAGAGCGGACTCTCCCCACTCTCAGCCGTACCAGGGCATTTGGGGGCTGTTGTCAAGAGATGGAGAACGGAGGGTGAGCATAATAAAAGAAGAGCAATAATGAACAGAGATTAGTGTATGAGAGCGAAATAATAATGATGAGAGAAGCAGTTCATTTTGTAGAAATACAACCACAAAGAATTCTTTCAGTTAAGGAATTTACGTTCACTTTTATGAAGAAGGTTACATCAGGATAGCAACTGGCTTTTATTCTGAGCCATGTCTGATAACATTCCTAGCCACTGTTGCATCATCTTTAGGACCCCTACCGAGGGAGTCGTGAAGGACTAACAGAAACCAGCCCTGTACAGATTTCTTTCATACCATGTTGTGCACTGACTACTCTGCTTTTCCTAACCGGTTCCAATTTCAGGAAATAATGCGCGATGTGGAGTTCTCTGGAACGATATTTGCAGGACATGTGCAATCAACCCAAGTCTGTGTCTCAAGATGGTGATACCAGTTGAATTACCGTTGCTGTACCTGAACACTTGATGCCGAACCTCTTCATTACTAACGTGGTGTTACCATTGGATGTCAACAACCCTTCGGAGACAACGATAGTCAAACACAGAGTCGTCTAACATCCTCAACTCAGAGAGACCAGGTTTCAAGAGCATAGACTAAAACTGCTTTTACCGAGACTTAGTAGACCTGACCTTCTACATCTAGAGTAACATCACGAAGGAGCCGAAGATGGCACAAATTGGCATAAGCTGCTCTGGCTTTCACTGTACGCGGATCGGTCTTATCACCCACGTGACCACCAACAATTATGTAGCTACCCAGATGCACGAACTTCTCGATTACTGCTATATGTGTCTGAAGTGTTTTGTCCGTATTTCGAAGGTATTTGTCTCACAGCAGTCCAGATTGTGCTTCTCATGGCTGTAAAATATAGATTTTGTATGTTGAAGATATATATGCACTCGAATTATTCGATCATATTTCCATTACAAGCATTCCTCTCACATGACCTAACAACCGAATGGCGTGGATCACCAAACAAAGGTAGTACATCATTTACGATCATAAACACGGCAGTCAAGTTTAAGAAACTGCGAAGGCGGACAGTGAAATGCCACCAGTTTTGAAATTCATTGGTCATTAGTCTGGGTTGTGTTGGGTGGATAATACTTCATTTTTAGGGTGTAAAGGATAACCGTATTCTTTAGCGCAAGACTGTGAATGATGTATCTTGAGATTAATGTGTACGCCGTATGTCTTCATTCTTTACCCTCCTCTGAGTTTGATCTAAATGCCATTCTTTACTTGTATATGACTGACTATTATGTTGCTTTCTGTTGACAATTAAACTCAGTTTATTTTTCGTGTCGTTACTCTTAACCTCACCTTTAAAAATACCATCATCTACTCTCTATAATCCTAATTTTAATGCGTTTACGTAATTGGGGTGGTTAGATTATTCCTATAAGCTATACTCCAGTTTCCTGCATTCGAAATAATGAGTATCTCAAACAAACCCTTAATTTCTGTGAATTTTCCAAAGAAAACTCAAGATAGCTAAAGCATATTTTTATCTGATATAAAAATAATGTCTTATCATGTCAATCCCTTGTAGTAATTCTTAGGTAAGTATATTAATCGTCTCCAAGTTCTTGTGTATTTTTGAGCACCATATTGATCTGAAGTTAGAATCAACTTGTTGATTAGTCGTGATGTGAGAAGTAGCCAGTAAATATTGGAATCGGACATCGAGTTTTGCGTTGAAAAGGTGAATCAATCAATAATGAGCAGGAAAACTAAAATAGCCATATGGCCTTGCGATAGATTCGGTGGAAATTTTATTTGCTTTATTTACTGAGTCAACCTGTAAAGTCGATAAGTGTTTGGCAGCTTCTAAACGTTGGAAACTATATATATACTAGATGATAACAAATCGTAAAACCATCCAGTGGGTTTGTCAATTGTTATTGAGGAAATCATTACGCAACTCTCGTCTTACAATCATAAGTGATTAGTTATACATGAAGCTTAAGACAGACTAAATTTCTAGTTTTCAAGCGATAGTTCTGTTGAGGTTTAGTTTCCTATTAAAATTACAAGTGTACAGCTAGAGATAATTTGTATTTTAATACTAAACTTATCTCCTTATATTAGTTACTACGACTAGACTATGGAACCTAGAACTTCATATATCAGGGTTGCATACTTTCCGCATCCCTATTTAACTTTGTTTTAGTTGTTCTTTGAGGGATAATGCTTTCGTCCTCTCACTTTTCATGGGTTGTTTTCTTACCAGGAGACTCGATTATTGATTTATAACATGCAGATAAGATACTTCTATCCTATGAGAACGCTGACAAAATGCAGTCTTGTGATCACCTTGGATAAAAATTTAAGCGTGTTTGAGATACAATCCCCCCATCATAATTTAGAACGTTTCATCAGGATTGATCTACATCATCGCCTAGATTGGTCACATGTGTTGGAGGAATTGGGGGCGTCGAGTAGTTCTCTCGTTCTAGAAGTTTCATAAGTCCTAGAGGGTAGGCATGTGGTGAAATCTTGTTACGGATTCAGAAATCTCGGTTGGCTCTTGCCAAGTTTTGTCACCTGTCAGACAGGAGAGATATGTCTGCTAATCAGGGGGCAAGCACAGCGAACAACATCGGGTTCTGTTTTACATGATGTAGGCGAAATGTGGTCATTATAAATAGATACGTTACTAATATTTTCTCATTGATGCCTTCAGAGCATTTTTCTCTTATACCGAGTTAGCGTGACTGAGGCTGAACGCAGAGTGTTAGTTAACGATGACTAGTCGGTTTGCAATGTAATCAGTTTTCTTCGAATGAGATGGTTTGGTCATTTGTTGGGCGTACACGACCGCGGCCCACGTTGATGTGCAATGCTTGCTGGTGTGGAAGTAAATCACCCCACAGTTTCCCGTCTTGTATCACTATACTGCTGTGAAACTTGATTTGTAAAAGTAATTATAGTGCACTTCTAGATAGCCTTACCGAAAGTTGGATTACTAATATTTGGTTTAGTGGTCTCATAACTTTCCAAGCTGTCACACCTAAAAAATTAACTGCTGTTTTACCATAAATAAAGAGAACTCTGTAATTTGTTTGCATATGAACTGATTGGACATTACAGTAATTCTCTTTTCCCTTTTGAACAATAATTTATTGCTTTACCTTAGTAAGTTCCCCTCAATTTCATTCTCTTCTTATATGATCTGGACAATAAAGTTACTTGAGTTCATATCTTATGAAACTACTAAATAATTCAGTATTTCACTTATATGAACCGTAACGTTTTTATTTAAGCTGGTTTAGACTATAAAGGCTATGAACAACCTTTGTTGTCCAGTTATTACAAATTTTACAAGTTTCGCAAAATGCACTTGTCATTATAAATTACGCATTAAATTATATATTAATTATTCTTCACTCCAATACCGGATGTTTTCAGTGGCATGAATAAGAAGGGTGTTCAGACAGTCATTTTTGTATGACCATATTTTTGCAGTTCTAGTGATGAATATTTCCTTGAATCTTAGAACCAGTTATGAGACAGAATAAATCCATAGATTTTAAACAATATCTTTTATAAAATGCCTGAAATAATCTCAAAACATGAATAATTAATGAAATGTACTTACATACATTTTCCTCAAAAATATATTACAGATATATGGCTTACGTATACTCTATAAACTATGTCAGTTTGAATGAAGAACGGAAAGTCGAGTTGAAATACTTAAAAGATGTTATTTTTGTGTTCACTTGAAAACATTCTGTCATGCTCACCAACGAAACGCTGTAAAACTGATTCAGGATCGTCACTTACTTCAGTTAATAGCTGGATCGCATCCAGTCTTAATAAACGCTGCTTATTTTTTTCTGCGATTTGACTCAAATCAATAAACTCGTTAGACGAAGAATTCAAGTGTTTAATCTCATTTGACTTATCTTGAGGTTTAATTAACGAGTTATTCTCATCTAACATTGGGTTTCGGATCTCGGATGTTTTACAGTTTTGAACATTTTTCTCCCTTATTGAGTGAGCTCTGCTCTTATCCTTAGTGTTTTGCAATAGTTCCATTCTCAATTCTTGGAGATGATTGTCTTGCTTTCTCAAGAGAGCTATCTGTTTCCTGTCTAGATCTCTTAAATCTTCTCTGTAAGGCTCTTCCAACGAACTCTCTGGCTGAATGTTTTGAACATGACCAGATATTTGCCCCGCTGAACTATGAGTGTTATTTTTGTTATTAATTGAAGCATCTTGGAATAATTCTACAGCTTTTATGTTTATTCGAGGTCGAGATCGTTGTTTACATGTGCCAACCTCTATAAGTTCTTTGTTATAACCGCAAGTATGTTTCTGTTGGTAATACATCGACTCAGTTTTGGATTTTTCCCTGTCTAGTTGGGCTTTTAGTGCGTTTAACTGTTTCAATATTGACTGCGTCTTTTCACTGCTGTGTTTATCAGATGTCTCACTACCAGACTGCTTCAAGTCATTTAGTTTGCTGGCTTCTGGTCCTATTAGGATTTTAGGACTGCATGTTGGTGACTTTATATTTTTTGATGGACGTTTGCACCTAGTATTCCTCATCTCGATAGACTTTGTTTTATCTGCAGTATGCTCTTCTTTGCGTTTTAATTTGTACTCATTACTTTTGTCGCCCAATTGTTGAGTATCTTGCTCAACTTTATTTTGCCTTCGTTCTTGTTCCGTTTCGAACTCTTTCTGCATTTTCAACCGTTCCGCTCTAATCCTTTCCATTTCGCGTTGTTCAAGCTCGACTTCTTTTTGTTTCTTAAGCTCCATAAACTGACGTTTCTCCGCTATCTGCTGAGCCAGTTCTTTTTTGTACTTTTGGAGATTGTTTTTCTGTACCTCCGTTAATGGGCTGCCAAATATCCCATGTCCACCTCTGGCAAAATTGGGTTCGGCATTTGCTGAAGTTCTCTCTGAAGCTTCAAAGTAGATATCTTTCGATACATCTAAACCGGTACGCATCTGTTGGTCAGAAAACTGTTCGGAGTTGATAGAGTTTGGCATGTTTTGTTGAGGAAGATGGATTGCCCTCGATAAGTCAACGTTGCAGTTTTGCTCCTCGATCTTTCTATTATATTCTTCGTCCTCCTCTTTCTGCTTAGCTTTCTTCGCCCTTGCCTCCTCAATTTGTTTTTTCAACTCCTCAGCATATTGCATTTTTTTAAATTTTGGGTCCTTTTGGTTTTCCACTGTATTCATCTTATCGCTACTACTGACACTAGCAGTCAACCTTCCAGAGGGTGGAAATTGAGTTGATGTGTGTATTGCGAGCAAATCTCTTTGTCCTACATCAAAATACAAACATTCTGTCGAATTTAACTGTGCCTCATTCGGATTTGTTTTATTTGATTCAATTTCTGAATTTTTATATTCATAAGTGGGAATAGAGCACATAGTAGCACCTTTTATACTCTCCGCTTTCTCATGTGAACGCTTTTTTTCCGCCTCAGTAATCTGTAGCTCTAACTCTTTTCTGTAATTGTCCTTTATATTTTGCTTAGAATATTCCACCTCGTTCTTTGCAGACTTCCATGAACTCAACAAAAGATTACGAAAACCCTGATTTGTTTGATTTGAGTGGTCTAACGCATACGGATTTTGAACATTCTTTAGCTTATTGTATTCTTCTTCTATAAGACTAAGACGTTTGTCTGCTTCAGTTATCTGGTGTAGACGTTTTTTGAGCTCTTCGTATCTACTAACACCGAGTTTACATTAAATTAAAACCTACTTGTTTTCTGCATCCAGATCTTTGGGTACTGAGTTGTTCTTTAATTCCTTGATAGTGGGAGCACCTCCATCATATGATACTAAGGGTTTATCACTTAAACTGGTAATATTTTTAAATTTTAGGTTACTTGAGGAAAATTTAAACATACTCAGGTCTGTTAGGGTGCACTACAGGCCTTTGATCGTTGAAGAGGGTGTTAATTTTTTTTTCTAGTTCCATCAATCTGCATCCTAAATCACTCTTCGGTAGCTCATCTTGTACACCAAACGATTCATTTGTATTTTGAAAACTGTCGACCACCTTCACAGATCCCGAATAGTCCTGTGATCGGTGACAATTCTTCTTTTTATCGGAGAATCTATTATGGAAGTTTTTTTCCTCTCTTTCCTTGAATTCCAAATAATCTTGCATAAGTTCTTCACGCTTCTTTGCTCTCTCGAATTCATACTGCCCGAATTTAGAAAAAAAGTTTTCTTCACGTGGAATATTCAAATGATCCATAATTTAATCACTGAGCATATGCAACGCTGCTGTATGAGTTCTGGTTACTTAATTCAGTTGCTACGATTTCATAGCCTTGTATTTATCTTATGTATACCTCGTGAAAGATTTAAACACATATGGGATAGCAGTGTGATAAATAAAAATTCACTCCTGATGAGCGTATAATTGAAACAAGGGAATATATGGATAAATTACAAGCAGATATACGTCATAGAAAAGTGGTCTATTGTATCCTACTGTCTGATAAGCACTATCTTCGTGACGAGTGTACCATGTTACAAAGTTTCGAAAAATGCAATCACAAAGCTGGGTTTGATGTTCTAGTTCAGGGTTTTGATAGTGAGTTTGTATGAGGTCGATCAACTTCGCGGAACTATAAATCCATTCCCAGCTCAACAACACATGAATGATGATTTAGCCTACTTTTACTGATATGAATTTAATAAGCTTAATCGACATAAGATTTATAAATAAACGGAACAGAGGTACTTTGACGTGAGATAGCTTTTAAATTTTCATTGCTTTGTAAGTAATTTCGGTTACTATACAAAGGATCCCTATCTTTACCACAGAGTAGGATTGCAGAAGGTTCTTACATTACCCTGTTCTCATTAAGCTATGGGGTCTGACCGTTATAATAGTTTTAATGGTAAACATACCCCAAAAATGAATAGCCCCGTAAGTCTTTGGCTCTTGATGTTGGCTAGATTAGCTTCACTGGATTCACCTAGCTGAAGACGCTCGGTCACTCATCCGCATCCGATCAGTGGTGGGTACGCCGTGCCTGATATCTCCTCCAATCGCTAGCTAGCTAAGATAAGTCACTTCTCGATATATCGATGTTCTATCAAATGCATCCTCGAACTTCTTCGCCTCTGACTTATTGTTTGACTAACCTGGCACTTTCCGATTATAAGAGATGTAACTGGTTATGAACCCCGACTGTAGTTCTTCTAGAGTTACTGCCGGTCCCAAGCCCGGGTAAAGGAGGAGAGTTGGGCATGAGGTTAGCGACCCCATCCCGTAGAAAAGCTAACACGCTAAAAAAAACGCTAACCAGAAAAAATAATTCAAACCATTTAAACTCTGTCCTGGGAGTTGAAGGAATAATTATGACGTCTCATGATGAAAGCCGAAATTTTTCGGAAGTCACGAGACCGATGCACCTTCTAACAACCAGAGCAACACTCTTAATAGGTACATGGAAAGTCCGGACAATGTGGGAGACAGGAAAGACCAGTCAAATAGCAATGGAAATGAGGAGATACAACTTGGCAGTACTCATAATCAGCGAAACCCATTGGACACAAGCTGGACAACAAAGGCTAAGTACAGGAGAGATGCTGCTGTACTCCGGTCACGAAGGGGTAAATGCTCCACACAATCAGGGAGTTGCTCTAATGTTGTCCAGAGAAGCACGAAATGCACTTGTAGGATGGGAATCTCATAGGCCCAGGATAATCAAAGCATCATTCAGAACAAAGAAGGAAGGGATCACAATGAACGTTATCCAGTGTTATGCACCCACCAATGATAGCAACGACGACGATAAAGATCAGTTCTACGAAAGGCTGCAATCAATTATAGCGAAGTGCTCACGGAAGGACCTCACCATCCTGATGGGAGATCTAAATGCTAAAGTTGGAGTGGACAACACAGGATATGAAGATATAATTGGACGACATGGACTAGGAGAGAGAAATGAAAATGGGGAGAGACTTGCAAACCTATGTGCATTCAACAAATTGGTTATAGGAGGCACAATATTTCCACACAAACGCATACGCAAAGCTACATGGATCTCATCGGATCACACCACAAAGAACCAGATAGATCACATCTGTATCAACAAAAAATTCTGAAGGTAAATGGAAGATGTGAGAACCCGGAGAGGAGCTGACATAGCTTCAGATCACCACTAGCTGGTTGTGGCCAAGATGAGACTGAAGCTAAAAAAGCACTGGACAACTGGACAAACAGCCCTGCAAAGGTTCAATACAGCCTTCCTTCAAGATACTGACTACACAGAAGCAAACAAGGAAGTGAGGAAAAGCATCAAGGTCGACAAGCAGAAATACATGGGAGAACTAGCAACGACGGCGGAAAAAGCTGCAAGAGAAGGGAATATGAGACAACTATATGATACAACGAAGAAATTGGCGGGGAGATATAGCAAGCCAGAGAGACCAGTCAAGGAAAAAGAAGGAAAGATAATCACAGACGTTCAGGAACAGAGGAAAAGATAGGCAGAATACTTCGAGGAACTGTTGAATAGACCAGCCCCATTGAATCCACCGGACGTCGAAGCAGCCCACACTGACCTTCCGATAGATGTCACTCCACCAACGATCGCAGAAGTCAAGATGGCCATCGGACGAATCAAAAGTGGGAAGGGGGCAGGACCTGACAATATACCGGCTGAGGCATTGAGGTCAGACATTGAAATAACTGCAAACATGCTTCACCTCCTATTCAAGAAGATTTGGGAAGAGGAACAGGTGCCAATGGACTGGAAAGAAGAATACCTCATCAAGATACCAAAAAAGGCGATGTGAGCAAATGTGAGAATTACAGAGGCATCAGTTTGTTATCAGTACCAGGAAAAGTTTTCAACAGAGTGCTGCTAAACAGGATGAAAAACGCAGTAGACATTGGACTTCGAGATCAACAGGCTGGATTCCGCAAGGATAGGTCATGCACAGACCAGTTTGTGACATTACGGATCATCGTTGAACAATCAGTTGAGTGGAACTCATCACTATACGTCAACTTCATCGACTATGAGAAGGCGTTTGACAGCGTGGACAGGGGAACATTATGGAAACTTCTTCGACACTATGGAGTTCCTGAAATGATTGTCAACATTATCCAAAACTCATACGATGGACTACAGTGCAAAGTGGTGCATGGGGGACAGCTGACAAGTGCATTTCCAGTAAGGACCAGAGTCAGACAAGGCTGTCTACTCTCCCCATTCCTCTTCCTTCTAGTGATTGACTGGATTATGAAGACTTCGACATCTGAGGTGAACCACGGAATACAATGGACTTCTCAGAATCAGTTGGATGACTTGGACTTCACAGATGATCTAGCCCTCCTCTCTCATACACACGAACAAATGCAGACAAAGACAACAAATGTAGCAGCAGCCTCTGCATCGATAGGCCTTCACATTCACAAAGGAAAAGCAAGATTCTCAAATGCAACGCGAGGAACACCAACCCAATCACACTTGATGGCGAAACTCTGGAAGAGGTGGAAACATTCACGTACCTGGGAAGCATCATTGATAAACAAGGAGGATCGGATGCAGAGGTAAAGGTGAGGATTGGCAAAGCAAGGGCAGCATTTCTACAGTTGAAGAACATATGGAACTCAAAACAACTCTCAGCCAATTTCAAGGTCAGAATCTTCAATACGAACGTCAAGACAGTCCTACTGTACGGAGCTGAAACGTGGAGAACTACTACGACCGTCATCAGGAAGGTTCAAGTATTTATAAATAGTTGTCTACGCAAAATACTCAACATCCATTGGCCGGATACTATCAGCAACAGCGTTTTATGGGAGAGGACAAATCAGCTTCCAGCTGAAGAGGAAATTAGGAAAAGACGTTGGAAGTGGATTGGACATACATTAAGGAAATCACCAGTGTGTATTACAAGGCAATCCCTAACTTGGAATCCGGAAGGGAAGTGGAAAAGAGGAAGGCCAAATAACACATTACGCCGGGAAATAGAAGCAGATATGAAAAGGATGAATGTTAACTGGAAAGAACTGGAAAGGAAGGCTCAGGACAGAGTTGGATGGAGAATGCTGGTGAGCGGCCTATGCTCCTCGACGAGGGGTAACAGGCGTAAGTAAGTAAGTAGTAACTGGTTATGGCATTGTCAAAATCCGAATACCTGAAGTATCTTTATGGTGTAGGATATATAGAAACAGACTGCTCAGGGTAAGCCTTGGGCGGTGTTTTGCTCTCCTGTCGAACGGGATTGAGCTGTACTGTTTGGGTTGTCACGAGAAAGTCTGGGTGGTATCCAGTTCTCCTGCAAACCAATGTAAAATTGCACCGGCCCACATGGGTATATCATATAAATATGAACTGTAACTAATTAAAGAAGCAGTTACCTATTGTCGTATAATTTTGAAGCCACCCAAATTCCAAACTGTCCCAAACTTTCAGCAAATCACTGGTTCCCTGTCAAAATTTCTTATTTCTACTTTTGATAGTTGACGCGATTGGAGGCGATGAGGACTTGGGGTGCCTTCATAATGAAGAATTTTAATCAGCTGTGTCCTAGGCCGACTATTCACATCCTGTACATTGCTGCTCTGACTGCATTTATCGATTTCCCGAGGTAGTTCATACTTTTTGACCAGATTATCTGTTTACTAATACTCCAGATTTTAGAACCGTGGCGTAAAATATTTAAGAAGGCAGTTGCCATGCAATAGATAAGTTCAGGAATTTATCACCCTAACTTATTTACTCATGAACTTCTTTTTCTCGATGGAAAAATTTTAAGATAGTTACTGAAGATATACCAGGGTTGTTCGACTGTGGAAAATCGCTTGGAACTTATACAGTTCTATGCCCAACGAAAGGACTCGTATTCCCGAATGGTAAGCTGCACAACCAGGGATTTTGGTTGGTAACCTACACTGATTGATGCGGAGAAAACATAATGGTGATGCAAACAAATGTAGTTCTGAACTGTGAAAAACGTATGTGAGGGACAGCCAGATGGGTATAGGCTATACAGTTTATATTTCTGGTCCGAAAACAACCTCACCATAATAATATCAACTACGAACGCATTAGGAATCGTGAAACTAATTACTTGCTGCATAATAATGGGGTTTTCTGGCAAGCAAAGAACACGGTTCTACTTTAAGGGATGGTTCAGTTTGGTTTACTTGGAGATAAATAATCAAAACTACAGAATACGTGAACAAAACGTTAAGAATTTCAAAAAGTGACTATTTATGAAAAATAAAGGGCGTATTTAGCAAACAAGAAATGTATTTCAGCAGGAAATAAACAACTCAAGTCAATCAAGTAGACTGAGAGTATATGACATGTCTTTGCTATTCATCTTTCAAACGAAAATGATCTGCACGCTAATGGAGTAATGTGCGTGATAAATTGGGGGTCCGGGGGAGTGCTTTTATCCATGTTTGACCAAGAATTGGCACTAGTGTTCCAGAAGAATTTCACTGTTGTAGATGCCGTTGAATCAATATCAGGTGATGAATTCTCAGAACTACTTGGCCGTTACCACGTTAATCCTCTACCAGTGCAAAATACCTAAAAGACTAGACGAGGTGTGTTAGGAATACTTATTGTTGGTCATTTTATTCAAACGAAACAAGCAACACACAGAGCAGCCAGGGAGTTGATAAATATCTTTGTAACAAGTAGACATATGTATATCAGCACAAGCCACAGTGTCCTAGACTGTGTTTGAGCACATGGAAGAGATAAATGTTTGAAGAAAAATACGCCTGTTCATCAAACATTCTCACCATCACAAGCATGTATATATATGTAGGAGCACAGGTGCATTATTGAGAAAAATTTACAGTCTGTCTGACAAGCATATTCGCTTTTAAGCTAACGTATTTGAACTTTTACAAATACATATATGAGTAGGAGTGTTGCATCTTGGGTCATTGGCTACTACTTATTAACCATCACGTTAAGCCGATAGGCCTAGTGTAATAGAGTAGACTCGCCATGGTGAAACTACCTAGACAAATTGATATTACTGTAAGACCCATTCTATAAGCTCGTGTGAATGTAGAGAGAAAATCCCTACATTTCTTTTTTCTTATGACTAGCCCGTTGAATTACTGTGGTTTGAACTGTTTCCTATATATCATCGGCTGTATTTTGCATGTTAGTTTCCATTAATGGGACTGACTAGTCATTACTACAATATTGTTCACTAATTCCATATCCGAACTATCTCCCTAATGTTGTTGAGTCCTTCAATGGTCATTTTATCTTTGTCTACTTAAGAGTGTTTTTATGGCTCGTGCCACACTGGACTGACATACTGTGGTTAACACCTTGTGAACTGACTCTCTCTGCTTCGTGAGGCTGATTTTGAAACATCCCCTCAGTTTGTTTTAGTGACGTTAGCTTTTATTCGCTGATAATAATTGTATTTCTTATATAATCATCGTTTTCTGGTTGACTCCCTATATTAGTAGTAAATTGAGTAAACCAAATCTTCTTTCTGTAGGATATTTTTTCTTGTCTAATGGGAATATTTTTCTCTGTTGTGCAATGTGGATTTTAATAAGTGTCTGTACTAGCAGTCGTTCGGTGATTTCAGTCGGGGTCGTCTGAGGTTTTTCCTTGACTGAAAAGACCTCGGCGCTAGTATATTTTGCGATTTCTAAAATGCGGTCGGCAGATACAGCTAGTTCGTCCAATCGTATCTCAACCAGTTAAAATCAGAAGTCAGAAGCGAAGAGGGTGAAAGATATATTTGATGCGTTATCAATGTATCGAGAAGCGGTTGATCTAATCTGGCTAGTGAACGTAGGAGATATTTCCCACGCTGAGCTGTAACGTGATCTGGTGCGGATGCATGGCCGAAAGCCTTCAGTTAAACAAGTCTACTAAAACTAATGTGGTCAGCATCCAATGTCGAACACTTAAAAAGCTACTGATTCTGGGAAATTATTTACAGCTACAGTAAGTTGTTGGGTGTTACTGTGAAACTCAATGAAGCATGACTGAAATTTTAGCATTGGTACAAAAGCTGAAGCAGCTAAAGCAAACCGCAAACCTTGGAACTAAACGTTTAGGACATGTTACACACACATCAGGCACAAAAAGCAATCCGAATTATAAACGGTCACTTAGTCACGTTCACAGACGTGATAGTCTTCTTGGTGCGGCTCACAAGATGTACACCAAGACTACCAGATAACGGTCAGGAGACGTTTTCGAGCTTCCACCGGCTTCCCTAACTGCAACAGTAAATATATTGTAAATTTTGACAAAGTTCTTGAATCTACTCCCCCTTTATGACACGATTATTACTTTGGCCAACCTCACAAGTATTGATGGAACTACCACTTATGATCTATTCTCTAACCTGCTTCGTCGTGATACCACTAAGTTTCTTATTATTTCATTGAATATCCGATATTTCTCCGACAAAATCAATCGCCTTAAAGCTTTTTCATTCCTTGTAAACCCACCCATGCTACTTATTGTGGAAACGTGGTGCTAAACGTCCATGACCGATAACTCCTTGCACGTTGGTAATTACGTATTCTTTCGAACCGATAGGTGTCGTAGAATGGAAGCTGATACAGTAAATTATATCCGTTCGAAATTTTGAGAGTCAATGCTATAGATCACTCGACTTAGGTTACCGCAAATTGTGGATGGCGAAACCATCTACTGGTGGGGTGCACATACAAACCATTTCGCGTGGGAACTAAATTTGACTGATTGTAAACTAACATATTTGTCTTCCCAGCACACCAACTGCACACGTTTAAAATTATCGAAGGTGATTTTATTCTGCCGAACACTACATGGAACCAGACTTCAGTACCAGGTCCAAATAACAACGTGTTCGAAAAGATAGAACTTTGTGGGTGTATATGACAAGTTTGAAGACTGACTACGAGAAATAATATACCTGATTTATTACTTATAATCTACATCGACTCTATCTCAGTGCACGTCAGTCATGAAATTTTTATGAGATACCATAGGGTCCTATTAAGTTTTCTTCATTCTCTAAGCACTATACTATCAACGTCTAAAGCTGCAACAAAACGCTAGAGTAGTCGGTTTGATCAGCAAACCTGGAAGCGCACTGAAACTCTTATTCGATGCTTACCATGGGAATCTTATTTCACCACAAATAATATTGACACTGCATTTTCTGACTTATGCCACAATTCGGTGTGTTGCCTTGATTGCATTGCGCCAATTGTCGACCACGTCATTTATAACGCTAAAAGGAGCTAAAATAATTCTGAAAATTTAAAGAGAAAGCTGAGAAAATTGAAACACTGCTATCACAAGCACTATACTTTGTACTCACCCTAGGGCATACTTGACTTGGTTAACAGAAATGATTTACCTCGACTCAGGTATCTTCTGACTGTGGAAAACAAGCCTTTAGGTGGAAAATCCAAGACCAGTCGATACTTCTGCTTTCCAAACCACGCATGAGGTATAATTCTCCGAATACAACCAAATTATTTAGAATTAACGGAAACACTGTAGACTCCACTGATACCCTTCGTGAACAATTCAACCAACATTTCTCGTGCTGCCACAGTACAAAAACCGAAACCTCTATCAGTACTGGTGTATCTAGGGCTTGAAATTTTGCTGTGTAGCGTACAATCTGAGCACTGGAACGCTTGAACCCTCAACTTCACAAGTCAGAAGACGGAAGACAAGTAGAAAGGAATCTTATTACAACCAGTGTCAGATATATTACAGAACACTCAAGTATTTATAGTTTTTAGCAAAAACGAAGTCGTCATTACAATAATCCAATCCGCATGCACTGATTTTAACAGTTACTCAATTGGAAAGCTTCATGTCTACATTCTGGAATGCTCTTCTAAAAGACAACTGGATGGAATGTCTTCGGCTCTTTCGGAGCTTGTAAGAGCATCATTGATTTCACCGTGAGTCATCCCCCCGAGTACATTTCCACCAACAACAGCCAGGTTGTGACTGCTTGGAAAACTTTCTATAACGGTGGATGTGATTACGTTCCTACATCATTCTTAACGTAAGTTGGGTAGTGGATCTCCATTATTTTGTCTAAAACCGTTTGACCTGTACAGGAATCACGGAGACTAATAATGATAAGTTTTAACAAAATCTAATCTAGATTTTTATTACACAAAATGTCTATCATACTTATATTTAAATGTGGTATTTCAATCTACAGTAATTTCAGGCACTTTGAATCTGTGGGAAGAGGAGCTATACAAATAATGTTCACTCATTATACAAACAAATCAAGTTAGAACCTCTCTCGATCGGGCTCATTAGGTCGAATCTAGTCTTCATCTACCGGCTTATAAATGTTGCTTTTTACTGTTCGGCATCATCCCCTTATTTCTCTATCATTTAACCGGCTCAATAAATGAAAAGTTTCATCGATTCCGGAAACCTGCACAAACCTACATCAGAA
>NW_017386185.1:42518-53157 GCF_000237925.1 Schistosoma mansoni | reverse complement strand
TACAGGTAAATAAGACTTTATTATCAGAAGAGTTTTTTGTGGAGATTTAGTATTTTCATAGTTGAAAGCGTGAGTCAATTGAAGCTAGACCACCAGGGAAAACCTGGAATCACTGGACGGCCGTTTCATCCTATTGTGGGACTCCTCAGCAGTGCGCATCCACGACCTCGCCTCGCGAGGTTCGAACCCAGGACCTACCAGTCTCACGCGCGAGCACTTAACCGATAGACCACTGAGCCAGCCGGCATCCGATGGTGTTAATGTCTAACTCCAACCAATTCAAGAATTTGAGCGACCTTTCATCACTTGTCTTCAGTGAGTTCCTATCTCACAACAGACCTGCTTTGAACTCCACTAGTCATTGCTTCTCACTAGATTTCCTGGATTTATCTCTCGAAGTCAGTCACTAGTGAGCATATGATTATTATTATCAGAAGGGTTTTTTTGTGGAAATTAGACTCACGCTTTCAACTATGAAAATATTAAATATTGATTTTTGAACTCAACAATGTTTTCTGTTTATGAAATGAACTGATATTAGATAACTAATGCATTCACATTAGAATTGATCAGTTCTTCTTACTTTTTGTTTCACCCTATTAAAGTATTCATTGACAATGTTAAGTATAGATCATATCAAAGATGTTGGAATTATTTTTCTGGTTAGCGTTTTTTAGCGAGTTAATTTTCTATGGGATGGGGTTGCTAATCCCATGCCCAACCCTCCTCCTTTATCAGGGCTTGGGACCGGCGATAACCCCCGGAGGGTCATCATCCTGAAGATACAAGTGTTTATTAACAGTTATTTACGCAAAATACTTCGGATCCGTTGGACAGACACTATCAGCAACAACCTACTGTGGGAGAGAACAAATAAGATTTCAGCGGAAGAAGAAATCAGGAAGAAGCGATGGAAGTGGATAGGACACACATTGAGGAAATCACGCAACTGTGTTACAAATCTAGCCCTCACATGGAATCCTGTAGGCCAAAGGAGAAGAGGAAGACCAAAGAACACATTACGCCGAGAAATGCAGACAGACATGAGAAGAATAAACAAAAGTTGAGTAGAACTAGAAAGGAAGGCCTAGGATAGAGTGGGTTGTAGAGTGCTGACCGGTGGCCTATGCTCCATTGGGGGTAACAGGCGTAAGTAAGTTAGTAAATAATATCAAAGATGTAAATAAAAGACGATTAAAGCTTATGACGTAAGTTGTATTGAGGAAAAATAAGTCATAACTAAATCAATAATAATAGGAAATTTTAATGGTTACATAATTCTCATCTTATTAAAATAAACGAAGAATATATTTCATAAGGAATACCCTTCCAATTGACGGTATATATCTAAATTAGGAATATGGTGAAGTCTAGTAGGCCCTTCTGGAGGAGAGTGCTACATCGAAGCACGGTACAACTACCGGAGCGGGATAGTTGTTTTTGCACTGCATACGAAGAATCATTACATACCACTTTCATTCGGTTTATTTATTTATGATTTTTATTTTTGGGCAAACTCTTTTTTACCGTTATTTTGAACCCTCAATAGTTATGCAATGACACTTTGTAGCATTCGTAATCGTTTGCAGGTATAGGTAGAGTAGTTGATTAAGCCGATCTCCACCACCCATATTACCACTCACGTTAGTACATAGGATGGTTGCCATGATCCAGGAGGCACGATGGAGACGTGTGATTCGGATTTTGCCTCCCTATATATCTAAATAATTAGTTGAAAACGCTGATTAGTTCTATGGCAAAAAAACATCGTTTTAGAGTTTCAATACAACAAGAATTAACTTTTTAACTATTGGTAAGCGATTGTAAAGATCAACGTGGATATGCACTGCTGGGGAGTCACATGCTAGTATAAAATAGCCAACTAGTGTATCCAAGATTTCAACGATGGTCTAGCTTAGATTGACACATGAATTTAACTGTTAGATAGAAGACAGGTCCGAAAAAAATAAACTAAAAAAATATTAAATCATCCGCGTGAATATGAATAGAGAAGGAAAGTTTACAAAGACAAAGCGACGTGTTAAAACGTTCTAAATTGGTTCAAGAAATGAGAGAAAAACTGTTGACGGAGTATTGTTTTCTGAGCACGATAGTTTATTTGTAAAGCTTTCATTGTTATTCTGAACAAACTTAACAGTATAAAGTAAAGGTAGAGATATATGTTGATGTAGCGGGCAACAATAACAAAGAAACCTCCTAAAACAAAACACCCACACTAAAAGGATTGAATAAAAAGATAAAAACACGAGACAGTAATCTTCTCCTAAAACTCAAATTCATGAATGAATCAAAAACCAAACAGAAATCAGGGAAAAATGAACACAACAAGTAGAAAAAAACACAAGAGAAAACAAAATTAAGAGAAAAACTAATTAAGAAAAAGTCAATCATTCTCTCACACAAACCACAACACAAACACACCAACACACACTCACAAATAAACACGTCCATTCTCAATTATTCTCACAAACAATTACGCTGTGACGCTCACATACCACCATACACATATCTCCACATCGTCACACTCACTCTCTTACAATCTCACCACATACTCTCATTACGACTATCACGCTTCTCCCACTCCTCTCTACATCTCTCACTCACCACAACCATCATGCAATACTGAATGACAATGATGCCTCCATCACCTCTATGTCTCACACTCACTCGTCTCCTTTTCAACAGGTGTCCACTCGGATTCATCCACTCTGTACACACTCACTGACGTCAGTCAGTCAACTCAGTCTGATCAGGCGTCGTCCACACCACATCTACTCGACACTGGAACACCTACTCCTACTGAATCGCAGTCCACAACGCCTACACAAACACAGACAGGTAGGTGTCACTTCCCTTCACTCACTTTAATCCTATCCAAACCAACTCGCATCATCAACACCGACACTTCACGTGTCCAAACCGCTTACACACACATTCACAGTCAATCATTCTCTCACACAAACCACAACACAAACACACCAACACACACTCACAAATAAACACGTCCATTCTCAATTATTCTCACAAACAATTACGCTGTGACGCTCACATACCACCATACACATATCTCCACATCGTCACACTCACTCTCTTACAATCTCACCACATACTCTCATTACGACTATCACGCTTCTCCCACTCCTCTCTACATCTCTCACTCACCACAACCATCATGCAATACTGAATGACAATGATGCCTCCATCACCTCTATGTCTCACACTCACTCGTCTCCTTTTCAACAGGTGTCCACTCGGATTCATCCACTCTGTACACACTCACTGACGTCAGTCAGTCAACTCAGTCTGATCAGGCGTCGTCCACACCACATCTACTCGACACTGGAACACCTACTCCTACTGAATCGCAGTCCACAACGCCTACACAAACACAGACAGGTAGGTGTCACTTCCCTTCACTCACTTTAATCCTATCCAAACCAACTCGCATCAACACCGACACTTCACGTGTCCAAACCGCTTACACACACATTCACAGTCAATCATTCTCTCACACAAACCACAACACAAACACACCAACACACACTCACAAATAAACACGTCCATTCTCAATTATTCTCACAAACAATTACGCTGTGACGCTCACATACCACCATACACATATCTCCACATCGTCACACTCACTCTCTTACAATCTCACCACATACTCTCATTACGACTATCACGCTTCTCCCACTCCTCTCTACATCTCTCACTCACCACAACTATCATGCAATACTGAATGACAATGATGCCTCCATCACCTCTATGTCTCACACTCACTCGTCTCCTTTTCAACAGGTGTCCACTCGGATTCATGTCATCTCTCTATTTATTAATATATTTTTATCAATTCTTGCATTCAAGTGTTTTGTCTGTTTTGTTTTATTAGTTGATGAATATCTCACGAACACTCATTCCACTCATCTACTGATGGTCATGTGAGCACGAGTGCATTGCACATCAGTTGTGTGTGCACTATAAATGTGTTTCAGGTATGAGGAGTAGGTGGGGAGTGAGTGTGTGTATGTATGCGTTTGTGTGGGTTTGTGTGTTATTGCTTGATTGTGGTTGAGTGTGTCTGTGTGTGTGTGTGCAGGTGTGTGCAGGTGTGTGCGTGTGTATGTGTTGACAGTGTAGGTGTGGACTGAGGCGTTTACTGACATGACACTTTGTAGGAATTGTAGGTTGAAGAGTGCTCCACTCATCCACATCGATTTGCAAAGTGAGTGATTGTGTGTGCATGTGCAGGTGTGTGGTTGTGCGTTTGTGCAATACTGACCGATTCACGGACGCTGATCGTTAGTGTCGGTGTGGTTGCACGTTGTGCTTGAATTGTCAAGTAGAAGATGAGTGACGAGTGTTCCATGCAAATCGATGTGGTCTGATATGAATGAGTGAGAAGTGAGTCGGTATTGTGATTGGTAGTGTGTGTGTGTGTGTGTGCAGGTGTGTGTGTGGAACTACTGAGTGGGTTCGTAACTGGTAGGATTTGCGACGGTAAGTTTGACGGACCAGGTATTCGGTACCGCCTTAAAAGTAATGTCGCTGTCATTGACCAACTCTTTCACATCCAAACCCACACACACATGCAGAAACTACCGACAACATACTATCAATACCGGTCGACTATTTCACAAACAAACTACTCGCTCACATACTCACAAACTATCAACCAACATAAAAACACAATCGTATCGCAACACTTCCATCTACAATACACACTATCTATCTTTCATTACTATCACACTCTTCACCCGACTCACTCTCACTTACAAACACGTCAATCCTCTTCACACACACTATGCACTCTCACTTAGTCATTATCACTTCTCTATCACAATAAGTCTCATTCACCAATATTCATGCCTGCTTTGCTCTCTCTCAACCACATTTTGTTTTGTTCAAGCAATATTCCGGCTGTGTATTTTCTTATTTTATTTAAGCTTTTTTACTGTCATTTTTGATTACACAATATTTTTATTATTTTTATCATCTTGGTAATGACTTACCTCCATATCTTAGAAATCTCTTCATATCCTGATTTTCCTTAGTATCTCGTGCACTCAATTCATTCACTTCATATATATTCTGTCTCTCATTTTCATTGTCACATAACTTCTTTTGTATTTATATGTATATATAATCCTAAGCAACGTGTATATACAAATTTGTGCAAGCTGGTGATTATGGACCTAAATGACTGTCTGTCTCTCAATTATATGTAGTCAAAGTTTCAGAGTATTTTGACGTTCGCAAACATGTATTTGAACAAGCGTATGTTGATCTGTTTTACAGGATTCATTTCACACATGTTTCTGACTACTTGTTTTTTCAACTTTACTCTCCATGTGTGTTATATCTCGAACTTAGATTCTTAGTCTGTCGCATAATACTTGAGCACTCGAACTCTATACGGTTGCATTTGTCGCTACAGCACCTTTAGAAACAATACATGGGAATTCTCCAACAATGTTTAACTTCCCACCAGATGGACTGTGTGCCAGTTGTGTTGTTTGATGCACTGTGGGTCTCCTATTCTTCCTCCTAGTTTCTGGGCTGATAAAAGTAATATCAAATGCTATATTCAGTTGAAAACGAACACGCTGTTTATTTATATCCATGATTCTATAGTGCCGCGATTCGTTATTCGTTTACTTCGATAACCGTTATAATTCTAATCTTAACGGTGCGTAAAATCAGAAGACAAAGTATAGCAGCAACTACAGTTTATTGTCGAATAACTCAGGTTAGAAAGCTAACAACACCTGAGGCGAATAAGCGAAGGAAGCGAACGAGGAGCAAGCGAGCGAATAGCAAGCAATTACATAGGCAATTTCTAGTCAAATTTAATAAGGGCACAGCAAACCAAAACCAAGGCTCATAATAATATTTGCGTGCGTACACATATGAGGAGGAGTACGAGTCATCGAATGATAGTTAAGCAGTCAAAAGTTCGAATAGTGTCATGTGCTCTAGTGGTACAGCAGTGCAAAGAATATGCGAATTGTTACTATCCAAATGACGATGTCTGTTAAGTAAGTTCATAAAAAGGGCTTAACCAAAATTGATTATAATCGGAATTGATTATAGGATGGTTACTATAATCCGATCAAATATGACGGTAACATTTTCTGCGATCAGTTTCATGGTTATCATTAAACTGAGAAGATATGATCCACATACTATTTTTGTAATCACGAATGAAAAATAATGATTCATCCACGATTATTGCACATTCATATTGTTTCAACAAATATCCTTCCTTAAGTTTGATGTTTTATGTCGGAACTTGAGATTACCTGATTGCTGTTTGTTTTATATACTTTCAGTTGCCGTCTTCAGAGTAAAAGGAGTGTTGTATAAAGATCAAGGAGCGAAACCACACTTATGGACTGATGACTTGTTGAATCCGCTGACTGAATACTATAAAAACCTGTCACAACCATTCTGTCAATTAGTAAGTTTAGCAGTGATCCGTATTCATTCGAATCTTTATGCAGTAGGATAAGAGTTTAGTCACTTATTCTCATCACACTTTCACTCCCTGAAAACTGTGTCGCACTCCATGGAAATCACAGTCGACTTACATCTCAGGATGTGTGTGTAGTGAAGAGTGAAAAACAGAAAATATAGTAACCGATTGGTCTCACTTCAATAATAATTCCGACATATTGAACATCTGACGTCAAACAGATTCTCCAATGTGTTCTAACACATTTCTGTGTACGTAAGCTCTATATCGACTGGTCAGTTGTTATTCTGTTTCGGTTGTTTGAATACAATAGTCAGTGAACCACAAAATGAACACACAGTTATGTGAGAGACGAGAAAACTGGGAACTTGTTTACATTCACAATAGAACTGAATCTATGGACATTTGGAATAATAGTTCCATTTGTATTCATGTTGCTTATCATTCCATTCACATGCTGACAACTGAAAGAGTGTTGTTTTCCGTCGTCACGGTTGTTTTCATCCACTGACTTAGAAGTCGTTTGCACAAACCAATGTGCCTTTGAAGAACTATCATAACTACCTCAACATTTAGTACGAGTGTCTATGTTTGTGATGACTGCTTCACATACCAATTGTAAAATAATTTTCTTTGACTACAATAATGTTGATACAACAGAAAATATTTAGCATCAACCCTCACGAAAGAAAGAATCACAATGATTGATAGACATTTTAGGTGTAATTTATGGTACATGTCGTTAAGTTTCTAAAAGGTGTCTCGTAGGTGGCGGATTCTGTTGTGTTTCTGACTGACTAGGCTTGATACCATCCGACTGATCATGAGCATACACAAGGTCTTAATAGTTGAAAATCCGATCGCAAATGAAGACACAACCATAAATGACCAAGTACATACGACTTTGGACAAACACATTCGAGTCAGACAACAGCAGATCACCAAACCCGTATTCTATACGAACGACTGAGCCGTCAATAATGGCGCGGAAAATTCTTAGTCAATTGTGAAACATGGAAAACGAAACCGAGAGTTTACAACTATCGAATAACTAAAGATATGTTCACTGTTGCGTAAAACGAAGCTACTACAGTCGTGTACGATGCAAAATAACAAGACTAATCACTATTCTCTTTTCTCCCACTCATCAATGACCAGGTCTTAGTTAGTTTACGTTTGGGCAATCCACATATTACAAAAGATGCAAAATGTCAAAATGTTGTTTTCACACCAGTCATCATATTTTATTATCAAAAACGTCAAGTTGACACAACAGGGAACTCGAGTGGAAACTCTACACAAGGTGTACAGGCGAGTTCAGATATACAACTTGTGTCACCGAATGCAACAGAACTTAATGAGACAGAATTCAACAACATTCTCGTTACAGGATACAATCAAGCGAATTCAAGCAGTGAAATACAATTATTCAATGTAGAAACTAACGGTAAGTCAGGGGAAACACTTTATAAGATTTATAATAGCCATTAGATATGCTTGATCAAGTGACTTGATTGCTTCGAGTTCACATTCCTGTATATATTGTCCAGGTTCCTTTATTAAATGAAAGACGAGTGGGAAACATAAGAACCCCCGACAAATTGTTCTGTGAACAAATAACCAGTTAAATTGCACCTATGATAATTGGGGACATTTATCTTATGGGATGAAAACGGTAAGTGAAAAAACCTCGAGCAATCGAGATTACAAGCTGGAGTTTTATTAGATGGAGAGAAATAGAGATAGGCGAATAAGGTAACTCGTACAAGAGAAACATAAGTTTCAACAACATTTCGACATTGTCATCCATCAAGTGTTTATCAGTCTTCTTGACTGCATGCAGTCCATTGAACAATTAATACTGGAAAATGTCTATACTAACAGTAAGATCTAAGTAAATCAATTAGAGAATTTTCATCATGAGCGATGTGTACAATCAATGTTTTAGTTAGAATACACAAATAAGACTGTCGGACAAATGTCTGTCATGAGAACCAGTTCAGTTGTAGCCTACATGATACTCAAATACATATTATGATGATGAGTAGACTGTATCAGCGCTCACAATAATAAATAAGTTTATGCTAAATTAATACATTGTGAACCTTCACATTACTGCGGTTATGTGGAGAAGTCAACAAAGTATATTACGATGGACAAAGCATGCATATGTGGGAATATATGTTCTCTATCTTCCAACACTTCAAATAAACATTCTACGTAGCTCATTTTCTTTAAAATATTACCTGTCGACTAACGCCGCGTTACCATGTAATAACTCATTCACTCACTCGATCAATGACATAAGTATTCACAACTCATCGACAAATTCCTCTTCTCCCACATTTCTATAGTGGTTACGCCAGATTCCACAACAATCGTCCAACTTACTCAGACCAGTATACAAATTCAATTTGAAGAGTTCACTACCAACCAAGACGTCATCAGCACAGAATCACAAACTTCAACAGAATTATCCAAGCTCTCGTCATTGGGTGAGTCTTCTATTACCTCCTTATTGTGAACATTGATTCATACACCAAAACATCGTTTCTCAGAAAAAGTGAATAATTGATGAAGAAGTCTGTTCATCAAATCGTGAAGAATGCTTAACAGACAAGCATCAATGAAGTAGAAGCAATTACGAAATTCAGCGAATATGAACAAGACAAAACTGGTAAGAATAAAGATGAAAAATCACAGAAAACATATACAGAGAAATGTGAAAGATAATCCTTAAGAGAAATCGATTGAGTGAGAGACTGGATGATAGATTAAATGATTTATTGCATGACTGTATCAAACGCGCACACGGTCAAACACAACAACATTCACGCACAAAAATCCTACATTCTCCACTAGCCTCCTAACCAACTAAACTACTCCATCAACAACACACTCAATTCCAATCAACACACAAACAATCGAGTCACACCACTCACATCTGCAACATACACTATCCATCACTCACTACAATCACACTCCTATAAACACTGACTCCAAACGCGTCACGCATTCACACACATACACACACATAATTACTCACTCACACGCTCAATCACTCACTCACTCACTCAATCGATCACTCAATCAATCAATCACTCAATCACACACTCACTCATTTCATCAGTCACTCAGTCAATCACTCAATCCATCAACCACACACTCCATCATTCACTCAACAGATCGATGTCTCAATCACTGCGTGCCATCACTCTATGCATGCCATCACTGCACGACATCAATCTATACAACATTCTGTGCATCACTCAATCACTCACTCTCTCAATCATTCACTGCATCACTAGCACACACTCCTCCTTCAACATTCATCCAATGTATCTCACCCTTCTCGCTCACACACACACACACACACACACACACTAGTTCTCTCCAAACCACCACTCTTCAATTAACAACCACCTCACTCTCATCACACCTCACAATACTCTCAATTCATCGCCTTCATTCTATGTCATCATCCACATGCCACACACTCACTCTCACATTTCCTACCACTCCTTCTCAACAGGTGTCCATTCCGATTCCACATCCATTCCACCAACCACTGATATCATCACTCAACCAACTCAGTATCAACAAACCACATCCACATCACAACCGATCGACACAACACCTACAATACCCACTACGGAATTCCAGTCGTCAGAATCAACCACACTGCAAACACCACTCACAACACCAGTACAAACACCACCGACAACACCAATGCAAACAGGTACGTATCCCATTTTCATTTCACTCCGTCTCAACACACAACACCACACATCTCACACATATCCACATTTTCACTCGAACAATCAACAACTCGATCATTCACTCATTCAATCACACACTCAATCACTCCTACAATCTATTACACAATCAATTTATCAACCACTCACACACTCACTCTCACATTCCCACATGCTCACACGCTCACACACAACAACACTCACACACAACCATCCTACATTCTCCACTAGCCTCCTAACCAACTAAACTACTCCATCAACAACACACTCAATTCCAATCAACACACAAACAATCGAGTCACACCACTCACATCTGCAACATACACTATCCATCACTCACTACAATCACACTCCTATAAACACTGACTCCAAAACGCGTCACGCCATCCAC
>NW_017386185.1:36937-42318 GCF_000237925.1 Schistosoma mansoni | reverse complement strand
CTCTCATCACACCTCACAATACTCTCAATTCATCGCCTTCATTCTATGTCATCATCCACATGCCACACACTCACTCTCACATTTCCTACCACTCCTTCTCAACAGGTGTCCATTCCGATTCCACATCCATTCCACCAACCACTGATATCATCACTCAACCAACTCAGTATCAACAAACCACATCCATATCACAACCGATCGACACAACAACTACAATACCCACTACGGAAATCTAGTCCAACGAATCAACTACACACTGAAACATTATTATAAGGAATGATTGACTGCTTCACTGAAAGACTACAGACAGTGCAGGTGAGGAGTGAAAGACTACTGAAATGACACATTGAAGAAACTGTAGGGTAAAAAGTGCTCCACTCATCCACATCGATTTGCAAAGTGAGTGATTGTGTGTGTGTGTGCATGTGCAGGTGTGTGGTTGTGCAACACTGACCGATGCACGGACGCTGATCGTTAGTGTCGGTGTGGTTGCACGTTGTGCTTGAATTGTCAAGTAGAAGATGAGTGACGAGTGTTCCATGCAAATCGATGTGGTCTGATATGAATGAGTGAGAAGTGAGTCGGTATTGTGATTGGTAGTGTGTGTGTGTGTGTGCAGGTGTGTGTGTGGAACTACTGAGTGTGTTCGTGACTGGTAGTCTGTGTGGAGTTCATTTCACTCGAATGATGTTCACCTCTTTCATTCAGTCAATGAAACCACATGAAGTTGATGTTCACTGAGAATTGTTTGTCTGTTTATTTGTTTGCATACACGTCAGGTGTTCCATCGGATCACACAACCGAGCCATCCACTTCACAAACCAGCACACACATTCCGTCCGAACAGTCCAGTCAATCATTCGAACCGACAACATCAACTACACCGACTCATCCACAGACTGATTCATCGATCGTGACTAGTGAGTTCAATGATTGTTTTGCATTAGGTGATGTGTATTTGAGCATTTGTTGCATGCATGTGTGTTGGGTGTTTTGTTTTGTGAGGTGGAAGAGTGTCTGACGAACACTCGTCCCACTCATCTACTGATGGTCATGTGAGCACGAGTGCATTGCACATCAGTTGTGTGTGCACTTCAAATGTGTTTCAGGTATGAGGAGTAGGTGGGGAGTGAGTGTGTGTATGTATGCGTTTGTGTGGGTTTGTGTGTTATTGCTTGATTGTGGTTGAGTGTGTCTGTGTGTGTGTGTGCAGGTGTGTGCAGGTGTGTGCGTGTGTATGTGTTGACAGTGTAGGTGAGGACTGAGGCGTGTACTCACGTGACACATTGTAGGAATTGTAGGTTGAAGAGTGCTCCACTCATCCACATCGATTTGCAACGTGAGTGATTGTGTGTGTGTGTGTGCATGTGCAGGTGTGTGGTTGTGCAACACTGACCGATGCACGGACGCTGATCGTTAGTGTCGGTGTGGTTGCACGTTGTGCTTGAATTGTCAAGTAGAAGATGAGTGACGAGTGTTCCATGCAAATCGATGTGGTCTGATATGAATGAGTGAGAAGTGAGTCGGTATTGTGATTGGTAGTGTGTGTGTGTGTGTGTGTGCAGGTGTGTGTGTGGAACTACTGAGTGTGTTCGTGACTGGTAGTCTGTGTGGAGTTCATTTCACTCGAATGATGTTCACCTCTTTCATTCAGTCAATGAAACCACATGAAGTTGATGTTCACTGAGAATTGTTTGTCTGTTTATTTGTTTGCATACACGTCAGGTGTTCCATCGGATCACACAACCGAGCCATCCACTTCACAAACCAGCACACACATTCCGTCCGAACAGTCCAGTCAATCATTCGAACCGACAACATCAACTACACCGACTCATCCACAGACTGATTCATCGATCGTGACTAGTGAGTTCAATGATTGTTTTGCATTAGGTGATGTGTATTTGAGCATTTGTTGCATGCATGTGTGTTGAGTGTTTCGTTTTGTGAGGTGGAAGAGTGTCTGACGAACACTCGTCCCACTCATCTACTGATGGTCATGTGAGCACGAGTGCATTGCACATCAGTTGTGTGTGCACTTCAAATGTGTTTCAGGTATGAGGAGTAGGTGGGGAGTGAGTGTGTGTATGTATGCGTTTGTGTGGGTTTGTGTGTTATTGCTTGATTGTGGTTGAGTGTGTCTGTGTGTGTGTGTGCAGGTGTGTGCAGGTGTGTGCGTGTGTATGTGTTGACAGTGTAGGTGAGGACTGAGGCGTGTACTCACGTGACACATTGTAGGAATTGTAGGTTGAAGAGTGCTCCACTCATCCACATCGATTTGCAACATGAGTGATTGTGTGTGTGTGTGTGCATGTGCAGGTGTGTGGTTGTGCAACACTGACCGATGCACGGACGCTGATCGTCAGTGTCGGTGTGGTTGCACGTTGTGCTTGAATTGTCAAGTAGAAGATGAGTGACGAGTGTTCCATGCAAATCGATGTGGTCTGATATGAATGAGTGAGAAGTGAGTCGGTATTGTGATTGGTAGTGTGTGTGTGTGTGTGCAGGTGTGTGTGTGGAACTACTGAGTGTGTTCGTGACTGGTAGTCTGTGTGGAGTTCATTTCACTCGAATGATGTTCACCTCTTTCATTCAGTCAATGAAACCACATGAAGTTGATGTTCACTGAGAATTGTTTGTCTGTTTATTTGTTTGCATACACGTCAGGTGTTCCATCGGATCACACAACCGAGCCATCCACTTCACAAACCAGCACACACATTCCGTCCGAACAGTCCAGTCAATCATTCGAACCGACAACATCAACTACACCGACTCATCCACAGACTGATTCATCGATCGTGACTAGTGAGTTCAATGATTGTTTTGCATTAGGTGATGTGTATTTGAGCATTTGTTGCATGCATGTGTGTTGGGTGTTTTGTTTTGTGAGGTGGAAGAGTGTCTGACGAACACTCGTCCCACTCATCTACTGATGGTCATGTGAGCACGAGTGCATTGCACATCAGTTGTGTGTGCACTTCAAATGTGTTTCAGGTATGAGGAGTAGGTGGGGAGTGAGTGTGTGTATGTATGCGTTTGTGTGGGTTTGTGTGTTATTGCTTGATTGTGGTTGAGTGTGTCTGTGTGTGTGTGTGCAGGTGTGTGCAGGTGTGTGTGTGTGTATGTGTTGACAGTGTAGGTGAGGACTGAGGCGTGTACTCACGTGACACATTGTAGGAATTGTAGGTTGAAGAGTGCTCCACTCATCCACATCGATTTGCAACATGAGTGATTGTGTGTGTGTGTGTGCATGTGCAGGTGTGTGGTTGTGCAACACTGACCGATGCACGGACGCTGATCGTTAGTGTCGGTGTGGTTGCACGTTGTGCTTGAATTGTCAAGTAGAAGATGAGTGACGAGTGTTCCATGCAAATCGATGTGGTCTGATATGAATGAGTGAGAAGTGAGTCGGTATTGTGATTGGTAGTGTGTGTGTGTGTGTGCAGGTGTGTGTGTGGAACTACTGAGTGTGTTCGTGACTGGTAGTCTGTGTGGAGTTCATTTCACTCGAATGATGTTCACCTCTTTCATTCAGTCAATGAAACCACATGAAGTTGATGTTCACTGAGAATTGTTTGTCTGTTTATTTGTTTGCATACACGTCAGGTGTTCCATCGGATCACACAACCGAGCCATCCACTTCACAAACCAGCACACACATTCCGTCCGAACAGTCCAGTCAATCATTCGAACCGACAACATCAACTACACCGACTCATCCACAGACTGATTCATCGATCGTGACTAGTGAGTTCAATGATTGTTTTGCATTAGGTGATGTGTATTTGAGCATTTGTTGCATGCATGTGTGTTGAGTGTTTCGTTTTGTGAGGTGGAAGAGTGTCTGACGAACACTCGTCCCACTCATCTACTGATGGTCATGTGAGCACGAGTGCATTGCACATCAGTTGTGTGTGCACTTCAAATGTGTTTCAGGTATGAGGAGTAGGTGGGGAGTGAGTGTGTGTATGTATGCGTTTGTGTGGGTTTGTGTGTTATTGCTTGATTGTGGTTGAGTGTGTCTGTGTGTGTGTGTGCAGGTGTGTGCAGGTGTGTGCGTGTGTATGTGTTGACAGTGTAGGTGAGGACTGAGGCGTGTACTCACGTGACACATTGTAGGAATTGTAGGTTGAAGAGTGCTCCACTCATCCACATCGATTTGCAACATGAGTGATTGTGTGTGTGTGTGTGCGTGTGCGCGTGTGTGTGTGTGTGACACTGAGAGAGATACGCACACTGATAGCTTTTGTGTGTGTGTGGGCGCATGGTGCGCGAGTTGTGACGTGAAAAATAAGAGAGAAGAGTGCCCTGCGAAAAATATGTGTCGATGTGTTCTGATATGAATGAGTGAGAAGTGAGTCGGTATTGTGATTGTTAGTGTGTGTGTGCAGGTGTGTGTGTGGAACTACTGAGTGTGTTCGTGACTGGTAGTCTGTGTGGAGTTCATTTCACTCGAATGATGTTCACTTCTTTCATTCAGTCAATGAAACCACATGAAGTTGATGTTCACTGAGAATTGTTTGTCTGTTTATTTGTTTGCATACACGTCAGGTGTTCCATCGGATCACACAACCGAGCCATCCACTTCACAAACCAGCACACACATTCCGTCCGAACAGTCCAGTCAATCATTCGAACCGACAACATCAACTACACCGACTCATCCACAGACTGATTCATCGATCGTGACTAGTGAGTTCAATGATTGTTTTGCATTAGGTGATGTGTATTTGAGCATTTGTTGCATGCATGTGTGTTGAGTGTTTTGTTTTGTGAGGTGGAAGAGTGTCTGACGAACACTCGTCCCACTCATCTACTGATGGTCATGTGGGCACGAGTGCATTGCACATCAGTTGTGTGTGCACTTCAAATGTGTTTCAGGTATGAGGAGTAGGTGGGGAGTGAGTGTGTGTATGTATGCGTTTGTGTGGGTTTGTGTGTTATTGCTTGATTGTGGTTGAGTGTGTCTGTGTGTGTGTGTGCAGGTGTGTGCAGGTGTGTGCGTGTGTATGTGTTGACAGTGTAGGTGAGGACTGAGGCGTGTACTCACGTGACACATTGTAGGAATTGTAGGTTGAAGAGTGCTCCACTCATCCACATCGATTTGCAACGTGAGTGATTGTGTGTGTGTGTGTGCATGTGCAGGTGTGTGGTTGTGCAACACTGACCGATGCACGGACGCTGATCGTCAGTGTCGGTGTGGTTGCACGTTGTGCTTGAATTGTCAAGTAGAAGATGAGTGACGAGTGTTCCATGCAAATCGATGTGGTCTGATATGAATGAGTGAGAAGTGAGTCGGTATTGTGATTGGTAGTGTGTGTGTGTGTGTGTGCAGGTGTGTGTGTGGAACTACTGAGTGTGTTCGTGACTGGTAGTCT
>NW_017386185.1:19958-36737 GCF_000237925.1 Schistosoma mansoni | reverse complement strand
TGAAGTTGATGTTCACTGAGAATTGTTTGTCTGTTGATTTGTTTGCATACACGTCAGGTGTTCCATCGGATCACACAACCGAGCCATCCACTTCACAAACCAGCACACACATTCCTTCCGAACAGTCCAGTCAATCATTCGAACCGACAACATCAACTACACCGACTCATCCACAGAGTGATTCATCGATAGTGACTAGTGAGTTCAATGATTGTTTTGCATTAGGTGATGTGTATTTGAGCATTTGTTGCATGCATGTGTGTTGGGTGTTTTGTTTTGTGAGGTGGAAGAGTGTCTGACGAACACTCGTCCCACTCATCTACTGATGGTCATGTGAGCACGAGTGCATTGCACATCAGTTGTGTGTGCACTTCAAATGTGTTTCAGGTATGAGGAGTAGGTGGGGAGTGAGTGTGTGTATGTATGCGTTTGTGTGGGTTTGTGTGTTATTGCTTGATTGTGGTTGAGTGTGTCTGTGTGTGTGTGTGCAGGTGTGTGCAGGTGTGTGCGTGTGTATGTGTTGACAGTGTAGGTGAGGACTGAGGCGTGTACTCACGTGACACATTGTAGGAATTGTAGGTTGAAGAGTGCTCCACTCATCCACATCGATTTGCAACGTGAGTGATTGTGTGTGTGTGTGCATGTGCAGGTGTGTGGTTGTGCAACACTGACCGATGCACGGACGCTGAGCGTTAGTGTCGGTGTGGTTGCACGTTGTGCTTGAATTGTCAAGTAGAAGATGAGTGACGAGTGTTCCATGCAAATCGATGTGGTCTGATATGAATGAGTGAGAAGTGAGTCGGTATTGTGATTGGTAGTGTGTGTGTGTGTGCAGGTGTGTGTGTGGAACTACTGAGTGTGTTCGTGACTGGTAGTCTGTGTGGAGTTCATTTCACTCGAATGATGTTCACCTCTTTCATTCAGTCAATGAAACCACATGAAGTTGATGTTCACTGAGAATTGTTTGTCTGTTTATTTGTTTGCATACACGTCAGGTGTTCCATCGGATCACACAACCGAGCCATCCACTTCACAAACCAGCACACACATTCCGTCCGAACAGTCCAGTCAATCATTCGAACCGACAACATCAACTACACCGACTCATCCACAGACTGATTCATCGATCGTGACTAGTGAGTTCAATGATTGTTTTGCATTAGGTGATGTGTATTTGAGCATTTGTTGCATGCATGTGTGTTGAGTGTTTTGTTTTGTGAGGTGGAAGAGTGTCTGACAAACACTCGTCCCACTCATCTACTGATGGTCATGTGAGCACGAGTGCATTGCACATCAGTTGTGTGTGCACTTCAAATGTGTTTCAGGTATGAGGAGTAGGTGGGGAGTGAGTGTGTGTATGTATGCGTTTGTGTGGGTTTGTGTGTTATTGCTTGATTGTGGTTGAGTGTGTCTGTGTGTGTGTGTGCAGGTGTGTGCAGGTGTGTGCGTGTGTATGTGTTGACAGTGTAGGTGAGGACTGAGGCGTGTACTCACGTGACACATTGTAGGAATTGTAGGTTGAAGAGTGCTCCACTCATCCACATCGATTTGCAACGTGAGTGATTGTGTGTGTGTGTGTGCATGTGCAGGTGTGTGGTTGTGCAACACTGACCGATGCACGGACGCTGAGCGTTAGTGTCGGTGTGGTTGCACGTTGTGCTTGAATTGTCAAGTAGAAGATGAGTGACGAGTGTTCCATGCAAATCGATGTGGTCTGATATGAATGAGTGAGAAGTGAGTCGGTATTGTGATTGGTAGTGTGTGTGTGTGTGTGTGCAGGTGTGTGTGTGGAACTACTGAGTGTGTTCGTGACTGGTAATCTGTGTGGGGTTCATTTCACTCGAATGATGTTCACCTCTTTCATTCAGTCAATGAAACCACATGAAGTTGATGTTCACTGAGAATTGTTTGTCTGTTTATTTGTTTGCATACACGTCAGGTGTTCCATCGGATCACACAACCGAGCCATCCACTTCACAAACCAGCACACACATTCCGTCCGAACAGTCCAGTCAATCATTCGAACCGACAACATCAACTACACCGACTCATCCACAGACTGATTCATCGATCGTGACTAGTGAGTTCAATGATTGTTTTGCATTAGGTGATGTGAATCTGAGCATTTGTTGCATGCATGTGTGTTGGGTGTTTTGTTTTTTGTGAGGTGGAAGAGTGTCTGACAAACACTCGTCCCACTCATCTACTGATGGTCATGTGAGCACGAGTGCATTGCACATCAGTTGTGTGTGCACTTCAAATGTGTTTCAGGTATGAGGAGTAGGTGGGGAGTGAGTGTGTGTATGTATGCGTTTGTGTGGGTTTGTGTGTTATTGCTTGATTGTGGTTGGGTGTGTCTGTGTGTGTGTGTGCAGGTGTGTGCAGGTGTGTGCGTGTGTATGTGTTGACAGTGTAGGTGAGGACTGAGGCGTGTACTCACGTGACACATTGTAGGAATTGTAGGTTGAAGAGTGCTCCACTCATCCACATCGATTTGCAACGTGAGTGATTGTGTGTGTGTGTGCATGTGCAGGTGTGTGGTTGTGCAACACTGACCGATGCACGGACGCTGAGCGTTAGTGTCGGTGTGGTTGCACGTTGTGCTTGAATTGTCAAGTAGAAGATGAGTGACGAGTGTTCCATGCAAATCGATGTGGTCTGATATGAATGAGTGAGAAGTGAGTCGGTATTGTGATTGGTAGTGTGTGTGTGTGTGCAGGTGTGTGTGTGGAACTACTGAGTGTGTTCGTGACTGGTAGTCTGTGTGGAGTTCATTTCACTCGAATGATGTTCACCTCTTTCATTCAGTCAATGAAACCACATGAAGTTGATGTTCACTGAGAATTGTTTGTCTGTTTATTTGTTTGCATACACGTCAGGTGTTCCATCGGATCACACAACCGAGCCATCCACTTCACAAACCAGCACACACATTCCGTCCGAACAGTCCAGTCAATCATTCGAACCGACAACATCAACTACACCGACTCATCCACAGACTGATTCATCGATCGTGACTAGTGAGTTCAATGATTGTTTTGCATTAGGTGATGTGAATCTGAGCATTTGTTGCATGCATGTGTGTTGAGTGTTTTGTTTTGTGAGGTGGAAGAGTGTCTGACGAACACTCGTCCCACTCATCTACTGATGGTCATGTGAGCACGAGTGCATTGCACATCAGTTGTGTGTGCACTTCAAATGTGTTTCAGGTATGAGGAGTAGGTGGGGAGTGAGTGTGTGTATGTATGCGTTTGTGTGGGTTTGTGTGTTATTGCTTGATTGTGGTTGAGTGTGTCTGTGTGTGTGTGCAGGTGTGTGCGTGTGTATGTGTTGACAGTGTAGGTGAGGACTGAGGCGTGTACTCACGTGACACATTGTAGGAATTGTAGGTTGAAGAGTGCTCCACTCATCCACATCGATATGCAACGTGAGTGATAGTGTGTGTGTGTGCATATGCAGGTGTGTGGTTGTGCAACACTGACCGATGCACGGACGCTGAGCGTTAGAGTCGGTGTGGTTGCACGTTGTGCTTGAATTGTCAAGTAGAAGATGAGTGACGAGTGTTCCATGCAAATCGATGTGGTCTGATATGAATGAGTGAGAAGTGAGTCGGTATTGTGATTGGTATTGTGTGTGTGTGTGTGCAGGTGTGTGTGTGCAGGTGTGTGTGTGGAACTACTGAGTGTGTTCGTGACTGGTAGTCTGTGTGGAGTTCATTTCACTCGAATGATGTTCACCTCTTTCATTCAGTCAATGAAACCACATGAAGTTGATGTTCACTGAGAATTGTTTGTCTGTTTATTTGTTTGCATACACGTCAGGTGTTCCATCGGATCACACAACCGAGCCATCCACTTCACAAACCAGCACACACATTCCGTCCGAACAGTCCAGTCAATCATTCGAACCGACAACATCAACTACACCGACTCATCCACAGACTGATTCATCGATCGTGACTAGTGAGTTCAATGATTGTTTTGCATTAGGTGATGTGTATTTGAGCATTTGTTGCATGCATGTGTGTTGGGTGTTTTGTTTTGTGAGGTGGAAGAGTGTCTGACGAACACTCGTCCCACTCATCTACTGATGGTCATGTGAGCACGAGTGCATTGCACATCAGTTGTGTGTGCACTTCAAATGTGTTTCAGGTATGAGGAGTAGGTGGGGAGTGAGTGTGTGTATGTATGCGTTTGTGTGGGTTTGTGTGTTATTGCTTGATTGTGGTTGAGTGTGTCTGTGTGTGTGTGTGCAGGTGTGTGCAGGTGTGTGCGTGTGTATGTGTTGACAGTGTAGGTGAGGACTGAGGCGTGTACTCACGTGACACATTGTAGGAATTGTAGGTTGAAGAGTGCTCCACTCATCCACATCGATTTGCAACGTGAGTGATTGTGTGTGTGTGTGCATGTGCAGGTGTGTGGTTGTGCAACACTGACCGATGCACGGACGCTGAGCGTTAGTGTCGGTGTGGTTGCACGTTGTGCTTGAATTGTCAAGTAGAAGATGAGTGACGAGTGTTCCATGCAAATCGATGTGGTCTGATATGAATGAGTGAGAAGTGAGTCGGTATTGTGATTGGTAGTGTGTGTGTGTGTGCAGGTGTGTGTGTGGAACTACTGAGTGTGTTCGTGACTGGTAGTCTGTGTGGAGTTCATTTCACTCGAATGATGTTCACCTCTTTCATTCAGTCAATGAAACCACATGAAGTTGATGTTCACTGAGAATTGTTTGTCTGTTTATTTGTTTGCATACACGTCAGGTGTTCCATCGGATCACACAACCGAGCCATCCACTTCACAAACCAGCACACACATTCCGTCCGAACAGTCCAGTCAATCATTCGAACCGACAACATCAACTACACCGACTCATCCACAGACTGATTCATCGATCGTGACTAGTGAGTTCAATGATTGTTTTGCATTAGGTGATGTGTATTTGAGCATTTGTTGCATGCATGTGTGTTTGGTGTTTTGTTTTGTGAGGTGGAAGAGTGTCTGACAAACACTCGTCCCACTCATCTACTGATGGTCATGTGAGCACGAGTGCATTGCACATCAGTTGTGTGTGCACTTCAAATGTGTTTCAGGTATGAGGAGTAGGTGGGGAGTGAGTGTGTGTATGTATGCGTTTGTGTGGGTTTGTGTGTTATTGCTTGATTGTGGTTGAGTGTGTCTGTGTGTGTGTGTGCAGGTGTGTGCAGGTGTGTGCGTGTGTATGTGTTGACAGTGTAGGTGAGGACTGAGGCGTGTACTCACGTGACACATTGTAGGAATTGTAGGTTGAAGAGTGCTCCACTCATCCACATCGATTTGCAACGTGAGTGATTGTGTGTGTGTGTGCATGTGCAGGTGTGTGGTTGTGCAACACTGACCGATGCACGGACGGTGAGCGTTAGTGTCGGTGTGGTTGCACGTTGTGCTTGAATTGTCAAGTAGAAGATGAGTGACGAGTGTTCCATGCAAATCGATGTGGTCTGATATGAATGAGTGAGAAGTGAGTCGGTATTGTGATTGGTAGTGTGTGTGTGTGTGTGCAGGTGTGTGTGTGGAACTACTGAGTGTGTTCGTGACTGGTAGTCTGTGTGGAGTTCATTTCACTTGAATGATGTTCACCTCTTTCATTCAGTCAATGAAACCACATGAAGTTGATGTTCACTGAGAATTGTTTGTCTGTTTATTTGTTTGCATACACGTCAGGTGTTCCATCGGATCACACAACCGAGCCATCCACTTCACAAACCAGCACACACATTCCGTCCGAACAGTCCAGTCAATCATTCGAACCGACAACATCAACTACACCGACTCATCCACAGACTGATTCATCGATCGTGACTAGTGAGTTCAATGATTGTTTTGCATTAGGTGATGTGTATTTGAGCATTTGTTGCATGCATGTGTGTTGAGTGTTTTGTTTTGTGAGGTGGAAGAGTGTCTGACGAACACTCGTCCCACTCATCTACTGATGGTCATGTGAGCACGAGTGCATTGCACATCAGTTGTGTGTGCACTTCAAATGTGTTTCAGGTATGAGGAGTAGGTGGGGAGTGAGTGTGTGTATGTATGCGTTTGTGTGGGTTTGTGTGTTATTGCTTGATTGTGGTTGAGTGTGTCTGTGTGTGTGTGTGCAGGTGTGTGCAGGTGTGTGCGTGTGTATGTGTTGACAGTGTAGGTGAGGACTGAGGCGTGTACTCACGTGACACATTGTAGGAATTGTAGGTTGAAGAGTGCTCCACTCATCCACATCGATTTGCAACATGAGTGATTGTGTGTGTGTGTGCATGTGCAGGTGTGTGGTTGTGCAACACTGACCGATGCACGGACGCTGAGCGTTAGTGTCGGTGTGGTTGCACGTTGTGCTTGAATTGTCAAGTAGAAGATGAGTGACGAGTGTTCCATGCAAATCGATGTGGTCTGATATGAATGAGTGAGAAGTGAGTCGGTATTGTGATTGGTAGTGTGTGTGTGTGTGCAGGTGTGTGTGTGGAACTACTGAGTGGGTTCGTGACTGGTAGTCTGTGTGGAGTTCATTTCACTCGAATGATGTTCACCTCTTTCATTCAGTCAATGAAACCACATGAAGTTGATGTTCACTGAGAATTGTTTGTCTGTTTATTTGTTTGCATACACGTCAGGTGTTCCATCGGATCACACAACCGAGCCATCCACTTCACAAACCAGCACACACATTCCGTCCGAACAGTCCAGTCAATCATTCGAACCGACAACATCAACTACACCGACTCATCCACAGACTGATTCATCGATCGTGACTAGTGAGTTCAATGATTGTTTTGCATTAGGTGATGTGTATTTGAGCATTTGTTGCATGCATGTGTGTTGGGTGTTTTGTTTTGTGAGGTGGAAGAGTGTCTGACGAACACTCGTCCCACTCATCTACTGATGGTCATGTGAGCACGAGTGCATTGCACATCAGTTGTGTGTGCACTTCAAATGTGTTTCAGGTATGAGGAGTAGGTGGGGAGTGAGTGTGTGTATGTATGCGTTTGTGTGGGTTTGTGTGTTATTGCTTGATTGTGGTTGAGTGTGTCTGTGTGTGTGTGTGCAGGTGTGTGCAGGTGTGTGCGTGTGTATGTGTTGACAGTGTAGGTGAGGACTGAGGCGTGTACTCACGTGACACATTGTAGGAATTGTAGGTTGAAGAGTGCTCCACTCATCCACATCGATTTGCAACGTGAGTGATTGTGTGTGTGTGTGTGCATGTGCAGGTGTGTGGTTGTGCAACACTGACCGATGCACGGACGCTGATCGTTAGTGTCGGTGTGGTTGCACGTTGTGCTTGAATTGTCAAGTAGAAGATGAGTGACGAGTGTTCCATGCAAATCGATGTGGTCTGATATGAATGAGTGAGAAGTGAGTCGGTATTGTGATTGGTAGTGTGTGTGTGTGTGTGCAGGTGTGTGTGTGGAACTTCTGAGTGTGTTCGTGACTGGTAGTCTGTGTGGAGTTCATTTCACTCGAATGATGTTCACCTCTTTCATTCAGTCAATGAAACCACATGAAGTTGATGTTCACTGAGAATTGTTTGTCTGTTTATTTGTTTGCATACACGTCAGGTGTTCCATCGGATCACACAACCGAGCCATCCACTTCACAAACCAGCACACACATTCCGTCCGAACAGTCCAGTCAATCATTCGAACCGACAACATCAACTACACCGACTCATCCACAGACTGATTCATCGATCGTGACTAGTGAGTTCAATGATTGTTTTGCATTAGGTGATGTGTATTTGAGCATTTGTTGCATGCATGTGTGTTGAGTGTTTTGTTTTGTGAGGTGGAAGAGTGTCTGACGAACACTCGTCCCACTCATCTACTGATGGTCATGTGAGCACGAGTGCATTGCACATCAGTTGTGTGTGCACTTCAAATGTGTTTCAGGTATGAGGAGTAGGTGGGGAGTGAGTGTGTGTATGTATGCGTTTGTGTGGGTTTGTGTGTTATTGCTTGATTGTGGTTGAGTGTGTCTGTGTGTGTGTGTGCAGGTGTGTGCAGGTGTGTGCGTGTGTATGTGTTGACAGTGTAGGTGAGGACTGAGGCGTGTACTCACGTGACACATTGTAGGAATTGTAGGTTGAAGAGTGCTCCACTCATCCACATCGATTTGCAACGTGAGTGATTGTGTGTGTGTGTGCATGTGCAGGTGTGTGGTTGTGCAACACTGACCGATGCACGGACGCTGAGCGTTAGTGTCGGTGTGGTTGCACGTTGTGCTTGAATTGTCAAGTAGAAGATGAGTGACGAGTGTTCCATGCAAATCGATGTGGTCTGATATGAATGAGTGAGAAGTGAGTCGGTATTGTGATTGGTAGTGTGTGTGTGTGTGCAGGTGTGTGTGTGGAACTACTGAGTGTGTTCGTGACTGGTAGTCTGTGTGGAGTTCATTTCACTCGAATGATGTTCACCTCTTTCATTCAGTCAATGAAACCACATGAAGTTGATGTTCACTGAGAATTGTTTGTCTGTTTATTTGTTTGCATACACGTCAGGTGCTCCATCGGATCACACAACCGAGCCATCCACTTCACAAACCAGCACACACATTCCGTCCGAACAGTCCAGTCAATCATTCGAACCGACAACATCAACTACACCGACTCATCCACAGACTGATTCATCGATCGTGACTAGTGAGTTCAATGATTGTTTTGCATTAGGTGATGTGTATTTGAGCATTTGTTGCATGCATGTGTGTTGAGTGTTTTGTTTTGTGAGGTGGAAGAGTGTCTGACGAACACTCGTCCCACTCATCTACTGATGGTCATGTGAGCACGAGTGCATTGCACATCAGTTGTGTGTGCACTTCAAATGTGTTTCAGGTATGAGGAGTAGGTGGGGAGTGAGTGTGTGTATGTATGCGTTTGTGTGGGTTTGTGTGTTATTGCTTGATTGTGGTTGAGTGTGTCTGTGTGTGTGTGTGCAGGTGTGTGCAGGTGTGTGTGTGTGTATGTGTTGACAGTGTAGGTGAGGACTGAGGCGTGTACTCACGTGACACATTGTAGGAATTGTAGGTTGAAGAGTGCTCCACTCATCCACATCGATTTGCAACATGAGTGATTGTGTGTGTGTGTGTGCATGTGCAGGTGTGTGGTTGTGCAACACTGACCGATGCACGGACGCTGATCGTTAGTGTCGGTGTGGTTGCACGTTGTGCTTGAATTGTCAAGTAGAAGATGAGTGACGAGTGTTCCATGCAAATCGATGTGGTCTGATATGAATGAGTGAGAAGTGAGTCGGTATTGTGATTGGTAGTGTGTGTGTGTGTGCAGGTGTGTGTGTGGAACTACTGAGTGTGTTCGTGACTGGTAGTCTGTGTGGAGTTCATTTCACTCGAATGATGTTCACCTCTTTCATTCAGTCAATGAAACCACATGAAGTTGATGTTCACTGAGAATTGTTTGTCTGTTTATTTGTTTGCATACACGTCAGGTGTTCCATCGGATCACACAACCGAGCCATCCACTTCACAAACCAGCACACACATTCCGTCCGAACAGTCCAGTCAATCATTCGAACCGACAACATCAACTACACCGACTCATCCACAGACTGATTCATCGATCGTGACTAGTGAGTTCAATGATTGTTTTGCATTAGGTGATGTGTATTTGAGCATTTGTTGCATGCATGTGTGTTTGGTGTTTTGTTTTGTGAGGTGGAAGAGTGTCTGACGAACACTCGTCCCACTCATCTACTGATGGTCATGTGAGCACGAGTGCATTGCACATCAGTTGTGTGTGCACTTCAAATGTGTTTCAGGTATGAGGAGTAGGTGGGGAGTGAGTGTGTGTATGTATGCGTTTGTGTGGGTTTGTGTGTTATTGCTTGATTGTGGTTGAGTGTGTCTGTGTGTGTGTGTGCAGGTGTGTGCAGGTGTGTGCGTGTGTATGTGTTGACAGTGTAGGTGAGGACTGAGGCGTGTACTCACGTGACACATTGTAGGAATTGTAGGTTGAAGAGTGCTCCACTCATCCACATCGATTTGCAACGTGAGTGATTGTGTGTGTGTGTGCATGTGCAGGTGTGTGGTTGTGCAACACTGACCGATGCACGGACGCTGAGCGTTAGTGTCGGTGTGGTTGTACGTTGTGCTTGAATTGTCAAGTAGAAGATGAGTGACGAGTGTTCCATGCAAATCGATGTGGTCTGATATGAATGAGTGAGAAGTGAGTCGGTATTGTGATTGGTAGTGTGTGTGTGTGTGCAGGTGTGTGTGTGCAGGTGTGTGTGTGCAGGTGTGTGTGTGGAACTACTGAGTGGGTTCGTGACTGGTAGTCTGTGTGGAGTTCATTTCACTCGAATGATGTTCACCTCTTTCATTCAGTCAATGAAACCACATGAAGTTGATGTTCACTGAGAATTGTTTGTCTGTTTATTTGTTTGCATACACGTCAGATGTTCCATCGGATCACACAACCGAGCCATCCACTTCACAAACCAGCACACACATTCCGTCCGAACAGTCCAGTCAATCATTCGAACCGACAACATCAACTACACCGACTCATCCACAGACTGATTCATCGATCGTGACTAGTGAGTTCAATGATTGTTTTGCATTAGGTGATGTGTATTTGAGCATTTGTTGCATGCATGTGTGTTGGGTGTTTTGTTTTGTGAGGTGGAAGAGTGTCTGACGAACACTCGTCCCACTCATCTACTGATGGTCATGTGAGCACGAGTGCATTGCACATCAGTTGTGTGTGCACTTCAAATGTGTTTCAGGTATGAGGAGTAGGTGGGGAGTGAGTGTGTGTATGTATGCGTTTGTGTGGGTTTGTGTGTTATTGCTTGATTGTGGTTGAGTGTGTCTGTGTGTGTGTGTGCAGGTGTGTGCAGGTGTGTGCGTGTGTATGTGTTGACAGTGTAGGTGAGGACTGAGGCGTGTACTCACGTGACACATTGTAGGAATTGTAGGTTGAAGAGTGCTCCACTCATCCACATCGATTTGCAACATGAGTGATTGTGTGTGTGTGTGTGCATGTGCAGGTGTGTGGTTGTGCAACACTGACCGATGCACGGACGCTGATCGTTAGTGTCGGTGTGGTTGCACGTTGTGCTTGAATTGTCAAGTAGAAGATGAGTGACGAGTGTTCCATGCAAATCGATGTGGTCTGATATGAATGAGTGAGAAGTGAGTCGGTATTGTGATTGGTAGTGTGTGTGTGTGTGTGCAGGTGTGTGTGTGGAACTACTGAGTGTGTTCGTGACTGGTAGTCTGTGTGGAGTTCATTTCACTCGAATGATGTTCACCTCTTTCATTCAGTCAATGAAACCACATGAAGTTGATGTTCACTGAGAATTGTTTGTCTGTTTATTTGTTTGCATACACGTCAGGTGTTCCATCGGATCACACAACCGAGCCATCCACTTCACAAACCAGCACACACATTCCGTCCGAACAGTCCAGTCAATCATTCGAACCGACAACATCAACTACACCGACTCATCCACAGACTGATTCATCGATCGTGACTAGTGAGTTCAATGATTGTTTTGCATTAGGTGATGTGTATTTGAGCATTTGTTGCATGCATGTGTGTTGAGTGTTTTGTTTTGTGAGGTGGAAGAGTGTCTGACGAACACTCGTCCCACTCATCTACTGATGGTCATGTGAGCACGAGTGCATTGCACATCAGTTGTGTGTGCACTTCAAATGTGTTTCAGGTATGAGGAGTAGGTGGGGAGTGAGTGTGTGTATGTATGCGTTTGTGTGGGTTTGTGTGTTATTGCTTGATTGTGGTTGAGTGTGTCTGTGTGTGTGTGTGCAGGTGTGTGCAGGTGTGTGCGTGTGTATGTGTTGACAGTGTAGGTGAGGACTGAGGCGTGTACTCACGTGACACATTGTAGGAATTGTAGGTTGAAGAGTGCTCCACTCATCCACATCGATTTGCAACGTGAGTGATTGTGTGTGTGTGTGTGCATGTGCAGGTGTGTGGTTGTGCAACACTGACCGATGCACGGACGCTGATCGTTAGTGTCGGTGTGGTTGCACGTTGTGCTTGAATTGTCAAGTAGAAGATGAGTGACGAGTGTTCCATGCAAATCGATGTGGTCTGATATGAATGAGTGAGAAGTGAGTCGGTATTGTGATTGGTAGTGTGTGTGTGTGTGTGCAGGTGTGTGTGTGGAACTACTGAGTGTGTTCGTGACTGGTAGTCTGTGTGGAGTTCATTTCACTCGAATGATGTTCACCTCTTTCATTCAGTCAATGAAACCACATGAAGTTGATGTTCACTGAGAATTGTTTGTCTGTTTATTTGTTTGCATACACGTCAGGTGTTCCATCGGATCACACAACCGAGCCATCCACTTCACAAACCAGCACACACATTCCGTCCGAACAGTCCAGTCAATCATTCGAACCGACAACATCAACTACACCGACTCATCCACAGACTGATTCATCGATCGTGACTAGTGAGTTCAATGATTGTTTTGCATTAGGTGATGTGTATTTGAGCATTTGTTGCATGCATGTGTGTTGGGTGTTTTGTTTTGTGAGGTGGAAGAGTGTCTGACGAACACTCGTCCCACTCATCTACTGATGGTCATGTGAGCACGAGTGCATTGCACATCAGTTGTGTGTGCACTTCAAATGTGTTTCAGGTATGAGGAGTAGGTGGGGAGTGAGTGTGTGTATGTATGCGTTTGTGTGGGTTTGTGTGTTATTGCTTGATTGTGGTTGAGTGTGTCTGTGTGTGTGTGTGCAGGTGTGTGCAGGTGTGTGCGTGTGTATGTGTTGACAGTGTAGGTGAGGACTGAGGCGTGTACTCACGTGACACATTGTAGGAATTGTAGGTTGAAGAGTGCTCCACTCATCCACATCGATTTGCAACGTGAGTGATTGTGTGTGTGTGTGTGCATGTGCAGGTGTGTGGTTGTGCAACACTGACCGATGCACGGACGCTGATCGTTAGTGTCGGTGTGGTTGCACGTTGTGCTTGAATTGTCAAGTAGAAGATGAGTGACGAGTGTTCCATGCAAATCGATGTGGTCTGATATGAATGAGTGAGAAGTGAGTCGGTATTGTGATTGGTAGTGTGTGTGTGTGTGTGCAGGTGTGTGTGTGGAACTACTGAGTGTGTTCGTGACTGGTAGTCTGTGTGGAGTTCATTTCACTCGAATGATGTTCACCTCTTTCATTCAGTCAATGAAACCACATGAAGTTGATGTTCACTGAGAATTGTTTGTCTGTTTATTTGTTTGCATACACGTCAGGTGTTCCATCGGATCACACAACCGAGCCATCCACTTCACAAACCAGCACACACATTCCGTCCGAACAGTCCAGTCAATCATTCGAACCGACAACATCAACTACACCGACTCATCCACAGACTGATTCATCGATCGTGACTAGTGAGTTCAATGATTGTTTTGCATTAGGTGATGTGTATTTGAGCATTTGTTGCATGCATGTGTGTTGAGTGTTTTGTTTTGTGAGGTGGAAGAGTGTCTGACGAACACTCGTCCCACTCATCTACTGATGGTTATGTGAGCACGAGTGCATTGCACATCAGTTGTGTGTGCACTTCAAATGTGTTTCAGGTATGAGGAGTAGGTGGGGAGTGAGTGTGTGTATGTATGCGTTTGTGTGGGTTTGTGTGTTATTGCTTGATTGTGGTTGAGTGTGTCTGTGTGTGTGTGTGCAGGTGTGTGCAGGTGTGTGCGTGTGTATGTGTTGACAGTGTAGGTGAGGACTGAGGCGTGTACTCACGTGACACATTGTAGGAATTGTAGGTTGAAGAGTGCTCCACTCATCCACATCGATTTGCAACGTGAGTGATTGTGTGTGTGTGTGTGCATGTGCAGGTGTGTGGTTGTGCAACACTGACCGATGCACGGACGCTGAGCGTTAGTGTCGGTGTGGTTGCACGTTGTGCTTGAATTGTCAAGTAGAAGATGAGTGACGAGTGTTCCATGCAAATCGATGTGGTCTGATATGAATGAGTGAGAAGTGAGTCGGTATTGTGATTGGTAGTGTGTGTGTGTGTGTGTGCAGGTGTGTGTGTGGAACTACTGAGTGTGTTCGTGACTGGTAGTCTGTGTGGAGTTCATTTCACTCGAATGATGTTCACCTCTTTCATTCAGTCAATGAAACCACATGAAGTTGATGTTCACTGAGAATTGTTTGTCTGTTTATTTGTTTGCATACACGTCAGGTGTTCCATCGGATCACACAACCGAGCCATCCACTTCACAAACCAGCACACACATTCCTTCCGAACAGTCCAGTCAATCATCCGAACCGACAACATCAACTACACCGACTCATCCACAGACTGATTCATCGATCGTGACTAGTGAGTTCAATGATTGTTTTGCATTAGGTGATGTGTATTTGAGCATTTGTTGCATGCATGTGTGTTGAGTGTTTTGTTTTGTGAGGTGGAAGAGTGTCTGACGAACACTCGTCCCACTCATCTACTGATGGTCATGTGAGCACGAGTGCATTGCACATCAGTTGTGTGTGCACTTCAAATGTGTTTCAGGTATGAGGAGTAGGTGGGGAGTGAGTGTGTGTATGTATGCGTTTGTGTGGGTTTGTGTGTTATTGCTTGATTGTGGTTGAGTGTGTCTGTGTGTGTGTGTGCAGGTGTGTGCAGGTGTGTGCGTGTGTATGTGTTGACAGTGTAGGTGAGGACTGAGGCGTGTACTCACGTGACACATTGTAGGAATTGTAGGTTGAAGAGTGCTCCACTCATCCACATCGATTTGCAACGTGAGTGATTGTGTGTGTGTGTGTGCATGTGCAGGTGTGTGGTTGTGCAACACTGACCGATGCACGGACGCTGATCGTTAGTGTCGGTGTGGTTGCACGTTGTGCTTGAATTGTCAAGTAGAAGATGAGTGACGAGTGTTCCATGCAAATCGATGTGGTCTGATATGAATGAGTGAGAAGTGAGTCGGTATTGTGATTGGTAGTGTGTGTGTGTGTGTGTGTGCAGGTGTGTGTGTGGAACTACTGAGTGTGTTCGTGACTGGTAGTCTGTGTGGAGTTCATTTCACTCGAATGATGTTCACCTCTTTCATTCAGTCAATGAAACCACATGAAGTTGATGTTCACTGAGAATTGTTTGTCTGTTTATTTGTTTGCATACACGTCAGGTGTTCCATCGGATCACACAACCGAGCCATCCACTTCACAAACCAGCACACACATTCCGTCCGAACAGTCCAGTCAATCATTCGAACCGACAACATCAACTACACCGACTCATCCACAGACTGATTCATCGATCGTGACTAGTGAGTTCAATGATTGTTTTGCATTAGGTGATGTGTATTTGAGCATTTGTTGCATGCATGTGTGTTGAGTGTTTCGTTTTGTGAGGTGGAAGAGTGTCTGACGAACACTCGTCCCACTCATCTACTGATGGTCATGTGAGCACGAGTGCATTGCACATCAGTTGTGTGTGCACTTCAAATGTGTTTCAGGTATGAGGAGTAGGTGGGGAGTGAGTGTGTGTATGTATGCGTTTGTGTGGGTTTGTGTGTTATTGCTTGATTGTGGTTGAGTGTGTCTGTGTGTGTGTGTGCAGGTGTGTGCAGGTGTGTGTGTGTGTATGTGTTGACAGTGTAGGTGAGGACTGAGGCGAGGACTGAGGCGTGTACTCACGTGACACATTGTAGGAATTGTAGGTTGAAGAGTGCTCCACTCATCCACATCGATTTGCAACGTGAGTGATTGTGTGTGTGTGTGCATGTGCAGGTGTGTGGTTGTGCAACACTGACCGATGCACGGACGCTGAGCGTTAGTGTCGGTGTGGTTGCACGTTGTGCTTGAATTGTCAAGTAGAAGATGAGTGACGAGTGTTCCATGCAAATCGATGTGGTCTGATATGAATGAGTGAGAAGTGAGTCGGTATTGTGATTGGTAGTGTGTGTGTGTGTGCAGGTGTGTGTGTGGAACTACTGAGTGTGTTCGTGACTGGTAGTCTGTGTGGAGTTCATTTCACTCGAATGATGTTCACCTCTTTCATTCAGTCAATGAAACCACATGAAGTTGATGTTCACTGAGAATTGTTTGTCTGTTTATTTGTTTGCATACACGTCAGGTGTTCCATCGGATCACACAACCGAGCCATCCACTTCACAAACCAGCACACACATTCCGTCCGAACAGTCCAGTCAATCATTCGAACCGACAACATCAACTACACCGACTCATCCACAGACTGATTCATCGATCGTGACTAGTGAGTTCAATGATTGTTTTGCATTAGGTGATGTGTATTTGAGCATTTGTTGCATGCATGTGTGTTGGGTGTTTTGTTTTGTGAGGTGGAAGAGTGTCTGACGAACACTCGTCCCACTCATCTACTGATGGTCATGTGAGCACGAGTGCATTGCACATCAGTTGTGTGTGCACTTCAAATGTGTTTCAGGTATGAGGAGTAGGTGGGGAGTGAGTGTGTGTATGTATGCGTTTGTGTGGGTTTGTGTGTTATTGCTTGATTGTGGTTGAGTGTGTCTGTGTGTGTGTGTGCAGGTGTGTGCAGGTGTGTGCGTGTGTATGTGTTGACAGTGTAGGTGAGGACTGAGGCGTGTACTCACGTGACACATTGTAGGAATTGTAGGTTGAAGAGTGCTCCACTCATCCACATCGATTTGCAACGTGAGTGATTGTGTGTGTGTGTGTGCATGTGCAGGTGTGTGGTTGTGCAACACTGACCGATGCACGGACGCTGAGCGCTAGTGTCGGGATGTGGGGGCGCGTGGGTGTGCTGTGCGGTGCACAGGCGGGC